>NC_057740.1:43007831-43009432 GCF_004010195.1 Chiloscyllium plagiosum
GAGAATGTGAGATAGGGGAGTGTGTGATGGGGAGTGTGAGATAGGGGAGTTTGAGATAGGGGAGTGTGTTATGGGGAGTGTGAGATAGAGGAGTGTGAGATAGAGGAGCATGAGATAGGGGAGTGTGAGATATGGGAGTATGAGATAGGGGAATGTGAGATAGGGGAGTGTGTGATGGGGAGTGTGAGATAGGGGAGTTTGAGATAGGGGAGTGTGTTATGGGGAGTGTGAGATAGAGGAGTGTGAGATAGAGGAGCATGAGATAGGGGAGTGTGAGATATGGGAGTATGAGATAGGGGAATGTGAGATAGGGGAGTGTGTGATGGGGAGTGTGAGATAGGGGAGTTTGAGATAGGGGAGTGTGTTATGGGGAGTGTGAGATAGAGGAGTGTGAGATAGAGGAGCATGAGATAGGGGAGTGTGAGATATGGGAGTATGAGATAGGGGAATGTGAGATAGGGGAGTGTGTGATGGGGAGTGTGAGATAGGGGAGTTTGAGATAGGGGAGTGTGTTATGGGGAGTGTGAGATAGAGGAGTGTGAGATAGAGGAGCATGAGATAGGGGAGTGTGAGATATGGGAGTATGAGATAGGGGAATGTGAGATAGGGGAGTGTGTGATAGGGGAGTGTGAGATAGGGGAATGTGAGATAAGGGATCTACCTCCTGACCTCTCTTGAATGTTTCATTCTAGAGAACTGAGATTCTACTTTGGAAGAAACTGCAAGATAACTGACCTTTTCGCAGCTATTTCCCCAGGGCATGGTTTAAATAAAAGCCTAAGTGCCAGATGGAGAAGTTAGATTTAAATCTTCACATAATGAGACTTCAGATGGATGTACGGTCAGACAGACAGAGAGAGAGCTAGAAACTATGACCCCCACATTCCCCACAGAGTCAGATGAAGTGGTTGTTGCGCGGGGGTGGGGGGGGGGGGGTTGCTGCTAATTTACAGCAAACATCCCTGACCATGCTCACATTGCAGAGTCTCCGCCCCAACCCTAGCTCCAGAGGCAGCACAGTGACCCCCGGGAGAGCTCAGTGACTCCCCCTCCCCGGGCTCTAAGATAATTCGGGGGAACGGCACATTCTGGAGGCAGGGGGATGTCTGGAGACATCTCCCCCCTCCCCTCATTGGGTGCTGGTGGCTCTCCATCCGCTCCACCAGAAACATCACCCCTGGAGAGGGGTGGAGGTGGTCACAGCTGGTTCCCCAGGAAGTTGCTCTTTCCCCTGAGCCTCGTGTCCTCAGGTTTCCCCTCCCCCCTCCCCCAACCAGGCCTGTTACTTGGGAAAGTGGGTGTGAGATGTGGGGTCTGTGAGGGGGGGATCAGGGAGATGTGACCCCTGTTTCGGTGGGAACAGATGACATGGACTCAGGGCCGAGTGCAGCAAGATCTAAACCAGACGGATCACCACCCCACCCCTGCACACTCCCTACCCACACAGACATTGACACACTGATACACAGATTGACACACACACAGACACTGACACTGACACACACAGACACAGACACAAAAACACACAGACAGACACACTGACAAACACACAGACACTGACACACAAAAACACACATGAGGACACACTGACACACAAACAC
>NC_057740.1:43011504-43024361 GCF_004010195.1 Chiloscyllium plagiosum
CTGTGTGTGTATCTCTGTCTGTGTGTATGTGTGTGTATCTCTGTTAGTGTGTGAGGATATCTGTGTGTGTGGATCTCTCTCTGTGTGGATCTGTATGTGTGTATCTGTGTGTGTATCTCTGTGTGTGGATATCTGTGTGTGTGTGGATCTGTGTGTGTGTGTGTGTGTGTGGATCTGTGTGTGTGGATCTGTCTGTGTGAGTGTGTGGATATCTGTCTGTGTGTGGATCTTTCTCTCTGTCTGTGTGTGTGGATCTGTGTGTGTCCGCCCCTCGCCGTCGCTGCTTACCTGGTAGTCTGCGGTCTGGCTCTGGTGGCTGTGCCAGCAGTGTTTGTGCACACATTGCTTCCTGTGCTGACAGTTGCAGTGATGCTGCTGCTGAACCTGCGCTCCGCTGCTCCGGGCCGGACCCCCTGCGCTCTGCTCTTCCGCAGCCTCCGGTTCCATGGCAGTGCCCGCTCCGCACTGCACCGCTCCCGGGACCTGCGCCACTCGCGGGCACCGCTCGGCCCTCCAGCCCAAGCTGCTAGTCTCATTGGTCGGCCCGACCAAAACAACCCGCATGACGTGCCCTTCCAGCAGCCCCCTCCTTCCCCCAAAAATTTAAAGGGGCCACTTCCAACCTCACACTCAACAGCCCATAATACCAATGGAGAGGTATTATTACGGAAGGTGGGGTGGTGTGGGGGAGAGAGACACAGATCCAATGTGATCCACAGTAAAATGTAATTCACTCGATCCAATCATGTGGTTGTGATCACAGATTTTCATTGATCAAGCCATGGAGGGTTTCAGAACTACCACCAATTTGGAAATGAATGGACTATCTCAATTATTGGGAGAAAGTGAACTGGGCGCAGTGTTTACTGGAGTCAGTTTTAAGGGTTAAAACTTTCGCACAGGAATGTCCTGGACTCCTCGCTGATGTTCAGCTGAATACTCATTGAGTAGTCCAGTCCATGAGTGAACTGGTCGCAGGTGATCTAGAAAAAGCCTTCAGTAGATCCTGAGCCAGCATCAGTGTGGTTTCTAAGAGTCAGCATTGAAGCCAGTCCAAACCCTATATTAAAATAAAATTAAAGAGGTTACATTTATATCGAGCCGTCAAATTGCATTCCAATTGGAAACACTCAGAGCTTAAACCAGTCTCGTAAAATAGTCAGGACACAGAATCATCCAGGACAGTTTATTTTTAATGATTATAATGCTTCAGTAGCTTCTATAGACCATCTCACAGCACTGAAAAGGCCATTCACCCCACAGTGTATATGCTGACTCACTGCAATAGCAACTCAGTTACCCCCTTTTCCCAACTCCTTTTCCCATTTGCACTGGCATCCTTTACATATGTTGGATAATGATCTAATGTTTCTTCAGAAGCTGGGATTGACCCTGTCTCCATCAGACTCCCAGGTTTCAGATCCATGTTACCCATTGCATTAAACACTTTTCCTCATGTTGCCTTTTGTCCTTTCACCAATCACCTTAAATCTGTGTCCCCTCAGTTCTTAATCCCTCCCAGTCCACTCTGTCCAGACCCTTCATAATTTTGAACATTTCAAGCGAATCTCCTCTAAACCTTCTCTATCTTTCCCACCTCACCCTCCAGTTACTGCCTTCACTTGTAGGACTTTGCAGCCTTGGAGGCTGTTCCACCCCTGTGCCTCGGAAAGAGCTATCCAATTGGATCTGCTTCCCACTCCTTTTCAAGAACCTTCAATTTTCTCCTTTTCATGTATTAATCCAAATCCCTTTGGAAAGGTCCTCATGAAACTATTTCCACTTCCCTTTAAGGGTAGAACATCCTATTTCATAATAATTCATTGTGTAAAATCATTCTTATTTTCCCTTTAGTTCATTTGGCTCCAATCTATGTCCTTCCAGCTCCCGACTCTGCTGCCATGAAATCTCCATTGGGTCTTTGAACATCTCTGTTAAGTCTCCTCTTAAGCTTCCCTGTTCCAAGGAGAATAAAAAAATTCTTTTCTAATGTCTTTACACAATGACAAAGAGACCATGGAGTGCAGGTGCACAGTTCCTTGAAGGTGGAGTCACAGGTAGACAGGGCAGTGAAATAGGCATTTGGCACCCTTGCCTTCATTGGTCAGTGCATTGAGTACAGGAGTTAGGATGTCATGCTTTAGAATAGAAAGAATCAGGGATTTGCAGCTGTACAGGACATTGGTGAAACCACTTTCAGAATACTGCGTTCAATCTGGTTTCCCTGTTGTAGGAAAGAGGTCATAAACTTCAAAGAGTTCAGTGAAGATTTACAAGGAGGTTGCCAGAACTGGAGGGTTTGAGGTCCATGGAGAGGCTACATAGGTAGGGGCTATTTTCCCTGGCGTGTTGAGGGGTGACCTTGTAGAGGTTTATAAAATCATGAGGGGTATGGATAGGTTGAATAGCCAAACTCTTTTCCCCAGGGTAGGGGAGTCCAAAAATAGAGGGCATAGGTTTAAGGTGACGGGGAAAGGTTTAAAAGGAACCTGACGGGTAACTTTTTCACACAGAGGGTGGTGCGTGTAAGGAATGAGCTGCCAGAGGAAGTGGTGCAGGCTGGTACAATTATAACATTTAAAGGGCATTTGGGTGAGTATATGAATAAGAAAGGTTTGGAGGACTATGAGCCAAGTGCTGGCAAATGGCAATAGATCAGTTTAGGATATCTTCTTGGCATGGACAGGTTGGACCAAAGGGTCTGTTTCCGTGCTGTACTACTCTTTGATTCTATGAAATCCCTCAGCCCAGGAACTATTCTAGAGCTTGCTCCACAACATCCTGCCGGAATTGAACACAAAAGTTCTGTTGGGGCCATTTCCTTTGAAAGGTTGTTATTGAGTCTGCTTTCACCACCCTTTCAGGCAACACATTCTGGTACACACCTTGGTGCCAACTTGATGTGGGATTAACCAGCTGAACACCTCAGTAGGGTCAACTCTTAATCTGCTCTGTCCCAAGGAGAATAAGTCCAATTCCTCTAATCTTGCCTTGTATCTGAGATCTTTAATTCCTGGTATCATTCGAGTTAATCTCCTTTGAACTCTCTCCAGGGCTTTAACAGGACTCTTTAAATAAGGTGCTCAGAACTGAATATAATACTCCAAATGTGGACTGACCAATGATTTGTAGAAGTGGAACATTGCTTCCTTGCATTTATACTCTATGCCTGTATTGAGAAACCCAAGGATACAATAAGCCTTCTTACTAACTTGGTCCCTCTGCTCCTGTACTCCCCTCAGAGTTGTACCATTGAGCCTGTGTGGTTTCTCCTTTTGTTTTCCAACCAAAATGCATAATCTCAATTTTTTCTGCATTGAAATCCATCTGCCAGGTGTCTGTCCATTAAGCCAACTCGCCAGTGTCTCTCTGAAGTCACTCAGCATCCTCCTCACATCCATTTTCTCCCTAGCTTAGTGTCATCTGTAAATTTAGAGATTTTGCCCTCCACACCCATCTCCAAATTGTTTATATTTGACAGTGAAATGCTGGAGTTTCAGAAACTCAAGACCTCACAGGTATCAGAAAATCAATCTGCAATGCGCAGCCTCACATAATCACGGCATCATCATGCTCCTCCAGCTGCAGATAAAACATAGAACATAGAACAGTACAGCACAGTACAGGCTCTTAGGCCCTTGATGTTGTGCTGGCCTTTTATCCTATCCTAAGATCAGACTCATCTACATACCCTTCATTGTACCAACTTCCATGTGCGTATCCAAGAGTCACTTAAATGTCCCTAATGTATCTAACTCTACTACCACTGCTGGCAGTGCATTCCATGCACCCACCATTCTCTGTGTAAAGAACCTACCTCTATGCCTCTCAATATCTTGTACGCCTCTATCAAGACACCTCTCATCCTCCTTTGCTCCAATGAAAAAAGCCCTAGCTCCCTCAACCTTTCTTCATAAGACATGTCCTCCAGTCCAGGCAGCGTCCTGGTAAATGTCCCCTGCACCGTCTCTAAAGCTTCCATGTCTTTCCAATAATGAGGCAACCAGAACTGAACACAATATTCCAAGTGTGGTCTAACCAGGCTCCATAGAGCTGCAGAATAACCTCACAGCTCTTACACTCAATTCCCTGCTAATTAATTCAACACACCATATGCTTTCTTAAACCCCATCAACCTGGGTGGCAACTTTGAGGAATCTATGGACATGGACCCCAAGATCCCTCTGTTCCTCCACACTGCCAAGAATCCTGCCTTTACCCCTGTATTCTGCATTCATATTCGACTTTCCAAAGTGAATTACTTCATGCTTTTCCATGTTGAACTCTATCTGCCACTTACCAGACCAGTTCTGCACTGTGTCAATGCCTCATTGCAACCTACAACAGCCCATCACACTATCCACAACTCCACCAACCTTCGTGTCATTGGCAAACTTACTAATCCACCCTTCCACTTCCTCATCCAAATAATTTATAAAAATCGTAAAGAGCAGAGGTCTCAGAACCGATCCCTGTGGTACACCACTGGTCACCAAGCTCCAGGCTGAATACTTTCCATCTACCACCACCCTCTGTCTTCTACGGGCCTGTCAAATCTGTATCCAAACAGCCAGATTTCCTGTATCCCATGCCTCCTTTCCCATTTACGGAGCTGTCCCCAACATTCACAGACACAGCCTGTTCAATTTAACAATGAGGAGGGATGAAACAGGGTTAGGATATTGAAGGATGCATGAGAGAAAGTGGGTCGGATGGTCTTGTAATCTTGTTATCTAAAGAAGAAAGGATCTTTAAGGGAACAGCTGTTGCTCTGCATCCTCTCTGAAATAAAAAGCTCTGGATTCAAATCCCACTCCACAGACTTGAGTCCAAAATCTGGACTATCTCAGTAGCAGCACTGAGAGAGTACTGCACTGCTAATGGTGTCATCTTTTGGATGAGACCTTCTCAGGAGATTGTAAAGGATTTGCACTTTCTACAGAAGAGCAGGTGAAAGCAGCCCAGTTCCCCAGTCAGCACCTGTCCCGAAACCAACATCTAGAACAGATGCTCTGATCATTGACCTCACTTCACAGGTCAGAGGGATACATCCAGCTGATTGATGAGCTAGTGAGCATACCTCTGTCTTTACGTATGTTTCTAATTTTCAGCCCATACCACTGACCGGCAACAATATGAAGAGGAGAACTGTCATCAACTGTTCCACCAACAGATGGAAACTAGGTCCTTTACTATCCCAGAGTTAAAGCTGCAAAAGAATTCAGAGGAGTTTTTGATCCCTAGGCCTGCAGTGTCAGTCCACAAGCATCAAACACTCCTCGACACTCAAACGACTAGCAATGGGAGAATCCTCAATTGCCTTTTGGATAACAAATGGGTATTGAAGGGTAAAGGAAGCAACACTGACAGAAAATATAAAGTGCAGGCCAAAGATGGACTGATGTCAGTTCTGTCATCTTTACCCAGTTGAAACCAATTCCAACCATAATGCTTTGCACTCCATTGGATACAACTGGGGAGGTTAACAGGGGAACCCAGATTGACAGTCACCTCAGGTATCCATACATTCTGTCAAGTGCTGAGCCCAATTACTCCAATTACACTGAACTCAGAGCTGATCACTGAGGGGCAAACCACCGTCACACAAGATGGATGGCTGCCAGACAGGGGTCATTTTGTTTCATTTCGGATTTAGCACAGAAACATATGAATGAATCAGCATTTGGCCCTTTGAGCACATTCTGTTGTTCAATAACATCATAGCTGATGTGCTTATGTTTCAAATTCCACCCTTCCGTCTATCCTTGATGGGGAATTCTGGCTGTAGACAACAGCAAAATGCCCGAGATTGAATCAATAGAAGAGGCAGAGAAATAAATTCAAATGAAATGGAAAGCTCTCCAGGCAACATCTTCACTGTCAGTTGAACAAGGATACAGAGTAGGTTGAAGCCATGAGTTTCATTCATGGGACATGAATGCAGTGATGAAGTAATTCCAGTGAGCAAAGTTAGTACAGTGCTCTGTTACTTCCCTGCTTCAATTCACTCTCCTACAGTCACACCATCAGACTACACTCCATCTGCTTTCCCTTGGAGGTAAACGCTCACCATTACAAAAACCCTTGTTTCTCCAAACCTCACAACTCACACACCACACACCATACAAATGATTCCATCACAGCAGGCATATGTTTTTCTGAACACTTCATGTGGATGTCACTCATCTGTTCAAATTGGTTTCTGTAGGAGAAGGTCAAACTATGCTATCATTTGCATCTCAGTTTCGATTCACTGTACCTTGCTGCTGTACCAATGTCACAGGGTAATGAGTTGTCGGGAGACATTCTGCTATTTGTTGCTTTAGTTTTCTCTGAAGAGTAATCACAACATGCTTGTCAAGAATGTACAAGGATCTTGAGGAAATGGTCCAGCAGGAGTCTGTTTTTACAGTAAATTTTGTTATCCTATTTAGAAATAATTTGCCTCTGAAATTTCAAGTCAGTAGATGTCATAGAATCATAGAATCTCTACAGTGCAGGAAGAGGACATTCAGCCCATCAAGTCTGCACTGACCTCTCTAAAAGCATCCACCCAGACCCAGTCCCCTACCTTATCCCTGTAACCCTGCAATTCCTGTACTAATCCACCCAACCTGCACATCCCTGGATACTCCAGATAATTTTGCATGGCCAATCCAACCTGGACACTATGGGATTATTTAGTATGGCCAATCCACCCAACCTGTACACCTTTGGACTGTCATCACCTGATTTCAAGAATCAGAGATTTTGGAAGCTTGCTGTGCACAGATTGGTTGCCACATTTCTAACATTACAACTAATTCTTTGGTTATAAAAGGCTTCAGGACAGTCTGAAGTTTTGAAATTTGCTACATAAATCTTTTGTTATAATTGGATAGAATTGAAATGGTCTACAATAGAGTTGTAGAGTCTTTCTCTTCTTTAATGCTGTTGTGATAACTGGTAATGCATGCTGTGAAAAATCAGTGATTCCAGGAATCAATGTTTCCAATGAATTTCAGTTGGTGAAAGGGTTTGGAAAGGTTGATATGTGTTTTGGGGGAAGGATTGGTGCTGGGGCGATGTAGGCTTGAACAGCAGAGTTTGGGATGAATCAGGTATCCCAATTTGGCTAATTCCATTCTCCAGCACAGAGTGACACAGCATAAACTAGAAATTGAATCTCTTTTGTGTGTCGCCCTGGTAACTCCTAAATTCACATCCTGTAAACAGGAAATTGATAATTCTCACACTTTTCTGCCCTTTTTGCAATTTAAAAAATGAGGCCGCTTTTAATGAAAATTGAGGAAGAAACAATTTATTTCTCTGAAAGTCTGCATTTGGTGTGTGTGTGCTTTGGCAGTAATTGCAGCATTTACAGAATGGGTTCAGATCGCAATAACCAGCCCTAGTTTTATATCATTAAACCTTCCTGTACATGTAAACATTTCAGCAACTATAGACTCTTAGCAAAACCAAACTCCTACCTTTTAAGCACAGTAAATTAGTGGCTGTGTTAAAAGACTGGGAACCCAGAAAATGTGAGTTTAAATCCTTCAATGGTGATTTGAGAACTTGTACACAGCTTGGAAAAGACATGGAAGTTAAATTTATAAAAACTGGTCTTTAGGGAAGAAACATGCTGTGTTACCCAGTCACGGCTTATATGTGACTCCAGGCTCATACATTATTTCTTTTAATTCATTCTTAGGATGTGGGCTTTTCTGACAAGCCCAGTGTGTTTGTCTATTCCTTGTAGCTCTGATATAATGGGATGCTCGCTGGGCCAATTCAATGGACAGTCAAGAGTCAAAATCAATGATGAACAGTTTCTTGCTCAGCTGCTGCCTGTAGGAGTCTTTTGTAAGTCAACGAGGGACAGCCACGACCTTGTTGGTTATATTTTGCAAAATTCTGTCTGTCAAGGAAGTGAACAATAATAATTAATATTTATAAAGCACCTTCACCTTTGTAAAAATATTCCACTTCAAACAAATTTTGACACTGAGACACACAATCAGGTATAGAGGCAGGTGATCAAAGGTTTGCTTAAAGAGGAAGGTTTTAAGGAGCATCTCAAAAGAGAGACAATGAGAGCCAGAGAGGTTTAGAGAAGGAATTCGAGATCACAGGGCCCAGGCAGTTAAAGACATGGCCACCAGTAGTGAACGGAAGGAAATGGGGCATGTTCAAGGCCAGAAGAGGAAGATCAGACAGAGATCCTTGAGGTTGTCAGGGATGGGGGAGATGAGAGAGATAGGGAGGGAGGAGATTATGGAGCAACTTTGAAGGAGGAAACAGAATTTTAAAATCGAGATGCTGCTGGATGACTGCGAATGTACAGCACTAGCTACAAAGAGTGATAGATAGATATATCATCCTCAACCAGGTAAATCTACATGTGACTCACATTCCCTGAGGAAAAGGAATTGTTTAAGAGAAGATACATCATCTCTATCTTCTGAGAGTAACTAGGAACTCGAACATTTCCTTCTTAAATCTGCCCACCTCTTTACCTTCCACTCCTCTTCTTCCATGATTCTCTTTCAAATCAGTTTCTTTGACCAAACTTTTAATAGTATAAAGGTCTACAGCGTATGAGAGTCCGGTTTCCTTGCAAATAAATAACTGTCAGCCTGGTGACACTCACTATCTCTGGAGTTATACTCCCCACCCAGGGCTCTAGCCTGTTACGTAAAAGTTTTCTCTTTAAGATTTGTGTATTGTGATCAGCCTATAGCAGGTGCTGTGCCCTGTGTAACAGTAGCTTGATTTTGTTAATAATTTGTATTGATGTTGGCATAAACAGTGTTTATTAAATTTGTCTTTGTGTCAGAATGTCAATAGACAGATCCTTCTGAGAGGAGATTCTCCATGCTGTTTCACAGTCAGAGTAGATTACAGCACCTCACCTGACTAGTAATGTCGTCATGACAGAAACCTAGCGAGGTGACAAAAGCAATAGGATAAGACAGAAAAATGGAATTTCTGAAACAGAAACCATTCAGAGAAACATAGAATGATACAATACAGAAGGAGGTTATTCAGCCCAACAGTCCTGTCCAGTTCTTTGGAAAGCTCTCCAAAATTCCTATTACCCACCCTTTCCCTATAGCATTATAAATATCTCCCCTTCAAGATGGTTTTTCTGGAATCACCTGTGCAGAGAGTGGACTCCAGCTAATGAAAAACAGCCTGTACTGTAATGTTGGAAACTCTGCTGCCAATATTTACATGGAAAGACTTCCCTGCTCTTCTTAAAACAGTGCCATGGAATCCTTTGTGGCCACTTGAGAGAGAAAACCACACTCCAGTTTAATGACTCACCTGGAAAACAGGAACTTCGGAAAATGTAGCTCTCCCTCAGTGCTGTGCTGGGAGGATTTGTCTGATTGTTGTTGACAGTTTCGTGGAATAGGGTTCAAACCCCCAAGACCTATTCTGTTAGTTTTATGAATGAGAAATGAATCAGATTTCATTAAGAGATTTGTAATCATGCCCATTTATCTAAAATGAATGTGTTTGACACAATGCTTGAAACACACACACAAAAAAAATTAGATTCAAATAAAGGTGCTTTCAATGGAATGGGATGAAGACAGTCCAGAACACATTGGACAAATCTGTTAATGAGTAAAATGAAAATTAGTGGGAGATGGTAGCAGAGTGATAATGTCACAGATCCAACTATCCAGGGAGAAAGTGAGGTCTGCAGATGCTGGAGATCAGAGCTGAAAATATGTTGCTGGAAAAGCGCAGCAGGTCAGGCAGCATCCAGGGAACAGGAGAATCGACGTTTCGGGCATAAGCCTGAAGAAGGGCTTATGCCCGAAACGTCGATTCTCCTGTTCCCTGGATGCTGCCTGACCTGCTGCGCTTTTCCAGCAACACATTTTCAGCAACTATCCAGGGATCCAGGCTAATGCTTTGGGGACAATGTTTCAAATCCCAATGTGGTGGTTGGTGGAATTAAAAACTAATCCCAGTAATGGTTACTATGACAGCTATTACAAATTGCTCTAAACACCAATGTCCTTTAAGGAAGGAAATCTGCTGCCTTTACCTGGTCTGACCTACAAGTGACTCCAGACCCACAGCAATGTGACTGAATCTTAACTACTCTCTGAAATGGGCAAGTGAGCCATTCAGCTCAAATCACATCTAGGGATGGGCAACAAGCCAAGATGGAGGACGAGAAAAATTTCTGGGTGTAACAGCTGCTCCTTTATTGAGGTATTTTAGGTTCTGGAGGTGATTTCCTCGAATTCCAGGAGCAGCAATTATTGTTTTATATGCTGTTGCATTGTTTTGGAACTTTGGAAAAAAAAGTCAAAACAACAGCAGTTTTAAAAGGGAGAAGAACAAACAAATGAAGCACATAGTGAGATCAGTGCAGGAGAGAGAGAGAGAGAAAGAAACTGACACAGCAGTGATCCTGCACAGTTACTGCCTTTGCTGTTTCAATTCATGTATCGCTGGACATCAGAGTGCATCTGGGAAAATTAACAAACAGTGAAATTCACAACTGATCTTGGAGGAACTGTTTGGGTGAAATTCACAGCACAGAAGCAGATAAGTGTATTGTTTTTAAATGTGACCTGTAGAAAGTCTGCAGTAGTGAGTAGTGTGGGTTCTTTCTTGATTATATGTTTTTTGAGATACATCTCTCGATTAAACTTAAAATATAAGCCATAACTATTAATTTAACCTGGGGCTGTGTTTAGTAGTGGAATAAGACAGTGTTATTTTCTGGGTCTGTAGATTGTGAAGGAGCAAAGATGGCCTTTAGTAGAGTGATATGCACTTCTTGTCAGATGTGGGAATTTAAAGAGAGTTTAAGGGTAACTGCGGATTATATCTGCAATAAATGCTGTTGGTTGTGAATCTTATCAGATCAAATGGATCGGTTAGAATGACAGTTAGAAGCAATGAGGAATTTGCAACAGCAACAGTATGTGATGGATGACAGTTATAGGAAGGGGGGAAAGTCTCAGATACAGTCACATAGATGGGGTAACACCAGGAAAGGTAAGACAGGTAGGCAGCTAGTGCAGGAGCCTTCTGTGGCTATACCCATTTCAAACAAGTATGCTGTTTTGGAAAATGTAGGAGGTGATGGATTCTCAGGGGAACGTAGCACGAACAGCTAAGTTTCTGGTATTGAGACTGCACTCTAATGCAACGAGGGATACATCGGGTTCCAAGAGATCAATTGTGTTAGGGGACTCTCTAGTCAGAGGCACAGACAGACGTTTCTGTGGCCAGCAGCGAAAAATTAGAATGGTGTGTTGCTTTCTTCGTGCCAGGATCAAGGATGTCTCAGACAGGGTGCGGAATGTTCTCACGGGGGAGAGGGGCCAGCAGGAGGTCATTGTACACATTGGAACCAATGACATAGGAAGGGAAAAGGTTGAGATTCTGAAGGGAGATTACAGAGAGTTAGGCAGGAATTTAAAAAGGAGGGCCTCGACAGTAGCAATATCTGGATAACTCCCGGTGCTACGAGCTAGTGCAGGTAGGAATAGGAGGATAGAGCAGATGAATGCAGGGCTGAGGAACTGGAGAAGGATTCACATTTTTGGACCATTGGAATCTCTTTTGGGGTATAAGTGACCTGTACAAGAAGGACGGATTGCACCTAAATTGGAAGGGGACTAATATACTGACAGGGAGATTTGCTAGAGCTGTTCAGGAGGATTTAAACTAGTAAGGTGGGGGGGTGGGACCCAGGGAGATAGTGAGGAAAGAGATCGATCTGAGACTGGTACAGTTGAGAACAGAAGCAAGTCAAACAGTCAGGGCAGGCAGGGACAAGGTAGGACTAATAAATTAAACTGCATTTATTTCAATACAAGTTGCCTAACAAGGAAGGCAGATGAACTCAGGGCATGGTTAGCAACATGGGACTGGGATATCATAGCAATTACAGAGACATGGCTCAGGGATTTGCAGGACTGGCAACTTAATGTTCCAGGATACAAATGCTACATAAAAGGATAGAAAGGGAGGCAAGAGAGGAGGGGGAGTGGCATTTTTGATAAGGGATAGCATTACAGCTGTACTGAAGGAGGATTTTCCTGGAAATACATCCAGGGAAGTTATTTGGGTGGAACTGAGAAATAAGAAAGGGATGATCACCTTATTGAGACTGTATTATAGACCCCCTAATAGTCAGAGGGAAATTGAGAAACAAACTTGTAAGGAGATTTCAGCTATCTGTCAGAATAATAGAGTGGTTATGTTAGGGGATTTTAACTTTCCAAACATAGACTTCCATAGTGTTTAGGGTTTAGATGAGGAGGAATTTGTTAAGTGTGTACAAGAAAATTTTCTGATTCAGTATGTGGATGTACCTACTAGAGAAGGTGCAAAACTTGACCTACTCTTGGGAAATAAGGCAGGGCAGATGGCAGGTGTCAATGGGGGAGCATTTTGGGGCCAGTGACCATAATTCCATTAAATTTAAAATAGTGATGGAAAAAGAGAGACCAGATCTAAAAGTTGAAGTTCTAAATTGGAGAAAGGCCAATTTTGATGGTATTAGGCAAGAACTGTCAAAAGCTGATTGGGGGCAGATATTCGCAGGTAACAGGACGGCTGGAAAATGGGAAGCCTTCAGAAATGAGATAACGAGAGTCCAGAGAAAGTATAGTCCTGTTAGGGTGGAAGGAAAGGTTGGTAGGTATAGGGAATGCTGGATGACTAAAGAAATTAAGGGTTTGGTTAAGAAAAAGTAGGAAGCATATGTAAAGTATAGACAGGATAGATCGAGTGAATCCTTAGAAGAGTATAAAGACAGTAGGAGTATATTTAAGAGGGAAACCAGGAGGGAAAAAAGGGGACATGAAATAGCTTTGGCAAATAGAATTAAGGAG
>NC_057740.1:43025423-43030295 GCF_004010195.1 Chiloscyllium plagiosum
CAGGTTTACAAAATTATGAGGGGCATGGATAGGATAAATAGGCAAAGTCTTTTCCCTGGGGTGAGGGAGTCCAGAACTAGAGGGCATAGGTTTAGGGTGAGAGGGGAAAGATATAAAAGGGACCTAAAGGGCAACTTTTTCACGTAGAGGGCGGTACGTGTATGGAATGAGCTTCCAGAGGAAGTGGTGGAGCTGGTACAATTGCAACATTTAAGAGGCATTTGGATGGGCACATGAATAGGAAGGGTTTGGAGGGATATGGGTCGGGTGCTGGTAGGTGGGACTAGATTGGGTTGGGATATCTGGTCGGCATGGACGGCTTAGACTGAAGGGTCTGTTTCCGTGCTGTACATCTCTATGACTCTATGACTCTTAAGTGCTGACTCAGCCAGTGACACCTACATTCCATGAGTAACTCAAGGAAACCAAAAGTGTACACAAAACCAGTGTAATATTTGGCCCAGAAACATCATGGACAACTGAATAAATAAAAGATAATTTAAAATGAAAAGTAAAAGCTTACAAGAATGTGCAAAAATAGAGATCCTGAACACTGGGATATAAATATTCAAGGATGCCAAAACAGAGACTGGGAGTTACTCAACATGAATCTGAAAAGAAGCTACGAAAGGGCATCACAATTGAAATGAAGCATTATACAATTCAATCAAATAAAAAGGGTATGGCCTGGAGAACTATGTTCTTTTGATATCTGATAATGGGGAATTATGCATTAAAAGAAGGAAGTGGTGTAAGTGTTGAATTTTACTTTACACCAAGTCCCATCTGGGGTGAAGTGAACTTAATCGCAATGAATGAATGATTCTGTGATACACCAGTCACATTCCACTTTGAATACAATATTGAAGAAGATTTGGGACAGCACGGTGGCTCAGTGATTAGCACTGTTACCTCCCAGCACCAGGGACACAGGTTTGATTCCACCCTCGGGTGACTGTCTGTGTGGAGTTTCCATTCTCCCGTGTCTATATGGGTTTCCTCCCACAATCCAGGTTAGGTGAATTGGCCATGCTAAATTGCCCGTTGTGTTAGGTGCATCACTCAGGTCTGGGTGGGTTACTCTTTGGAAGGTCAGTGTGGACTTGTTGGGCTGAAGGCCTGTTTCCACACTGTAAGGATTCTATATTTTAAAAATTTATGCTGGAGTAAGGGGTCAGCAGGTCAAACAACCACCAGAAATTCTAAACCAAAATTCAACAAAATTAAGACGAGCAAAATGATCAAAATGATGAAACAAGTTATGGGAGATGGAGCCTCAGGATTAGCTGGAGAACTGGTGGGTAGGCCGCATTAATGCCTGAGAGAGACCCACCCTCACAAGGTGACCAACACTGGGTTTTCCCAAAGGATCCAGGAGCCTGTGATCACAAATCTGCCCTAATCCTTGAGCCACCATTGTATTCCAGTTACAGACGGTTTCTAATCAACCTGTTGAGAGATATCATTACACAATTCTGCAGCAGATGGAACATGAAGCCAGATCTTAGGGTCAGAAAGCCAGAGAGATCTACGGCACAAAAAAAGACCTTCAGCCATTCATGTCCACGCCAGTCAAAAACAACCAACTAACTATTTGAATCCCATTTTCCAGCACTTGGTCCATAGCCTTGTTATTTTTTTTGTCTTCATTCACAGGACGTAGGTGTTGCTGGCTAGGACACCATTTATTGCCCATCCCTGACTGAGGTTGGGAGTGAACCACATTGCTGTGGGTCTAGAGTCACATGTAGGCCAGACCAGGTGAGGATGGCAGTTTCTTTCCCAATAGGACATTAGTGAAGCAGATGGATTTTTCCCCAACAATCAACAATGGATTCATGGCCATCATTAGACATTTAATTGCAGATTTTTATTGAATTCAAATTCCACCATCTGCTGTGGCTGGATTTAAACTCACATCTCCTCAACATTACCTGGGTCTCTGGATTAACAGTCCGCAATAACATCGCTAGGCCATTGCCTTGGCATCTAAATGTTTCTTAAATGTTACGAGGGTTTCTGCCTGACCCTCCCTTACCTACATTGAGTTCCGGATTCCCCACTAAAGGTTTTCCTCACATCCCCCCAAACCTTCTTCTCCTGACCTTCAACAAAGTCTCTTCACCCAGAGATAGGGACACTACCCACTGCACTGGCCCTCCACACTCCAGTTCCAGTCTTAAAGGCCTGGGAATAATCAAAAACCATTGGTTCCTCAATGAGGCTGGGAATGGGAGAACCTCTTACATCAGCCCCTTCCCATCTCCGATTGAAAGGTTGGGGGAGCTTTCCCTCCACAGGTAGATTGATGTGTGACTCTCCCGCAGTTAACTGGGTTAAACTGTCACATTCAGTAACATTAAAGGGAACTGTAGTGGAGGATGCCGCACACAGTAGCTCCACGTAACTGTATATTGTGGCGGTTCAGGAACTCCCTGCCCCACTACCTGATCTGATGTAAATGTCAACACTACATTTCTACATACCCTTTCATCCCCTTGGTCGTCAAGCATCTACCTATCTAACCTGCCTTAAAATTATTGCAAAGTTCTGCAGTTCTTTTGAGGAAGGGAATTCCAATGACTGACAGCACTCGGAGAGAATAACATTTCTTTGTCCCTGACTCAAATGAGTGACCAGTCATTAGTTATTTTCCATCTAAAGGAACCTTCTCTGAATCTATAAGTGGGAAATTTAAAACTAACGCATCAACTGTCTCATTAGCCAGTTCTTTTAATTCCATGGGATAAAATCCATCAGGACCTGAACTTATCAACTTACAGCTCCAATAATTTCCGCATTACGATTTCCCCGTGTAACTTCCTTGAGCTTTTCCCTCACTCTTCATTCCTGATTTACAGCTGTTTCTGGGCTGCTATTTTCTTCCTTAAGAAGATTGATGGAAAATATCTGTGCAATTTGTCTGCTATCTCTCTATTCTCCATGACAAACTCCCCAGATTAATTTTCTTTAGGAGTAATATTTTGTTTATACTTTCCTTAAATGTCTGAAGAAAATTTTCCTATCTGTTTTATATTTTCGGCTAACTTTCTCCTGTGCCATATATTTTCCCTCCTTATTAATCTTATAATTTATTTTGTCATTTTCTTTCTATTCTGTCCAATTTTCTGACCTGACACCTATCTTTGTACAATTATATAACTTTTCTTTGAGTTTGACACTTTACTTGACTTTTTTAGTTAACCACGGAGGCAGGTCCATCCTTAAGGAAGTTCGTTATTGTTGCAATGTATCTATTTTGTACTTTCTGGAATTAAATGTTACCACATTTCTATTGACCTATCCCTTAACCGGAACTGCCAGTTCACGGCTATTAGTTCTGCTTTCACATCCTCAGAATTGTCCTTTTTAAATTCAGAATAGTAGTCTTGGACCTACACTTCTCTCCCCTAAACTGCATGTAAAATTCAATCAACTCAACTGTGACCCAGGGGTGCTTTCACTTCAGTCACTAATCCTACCTTGTTGGTCAAAGACAGATCTATTATAGCCTGCTCTCTGATGCTATAACATGTTGATCTAAGAAATTGTCCTGAAAACATTCAATGAGTTCCTCATCTAGACTACTTCAGCCTGTCTGTTTTTTCTATTCTAAATGCAGGGTAAAATGCTCCATGCTAATCACAGAACCCTTTTGACAACTGCCATTATTTCTTCCTTGATATCTTGTCCTAACCTATGGTTACTGATAAGGACGCTGTATACAACTCTTCTCACAAACTTTGAATACAACTCTGACAAGTGACCTGTTGCCTTTATCATTCCTCATCTCTACCCAGACTGCTTCTATAACCTGGTTTCCTGGATTGAAGTCATCTCTCCTTATTGTGCTTATATCATCTTTAATTAACAGAGCCACTCCTCCACCCTTACCTAGCTTCCTGTCCTTCCTAAATGTCACGTCCCCTTCAATATTCACATTCTAGTTCAGATCATCCTGCAGCCAGCTATCTCAATAATGGTCACTCCCTCTTACTTGTCCAACTCAATTTTTACTATTAGTTCACTTGTTTTGTTTCAAATGCAATGTGCATTGAAATATTCCGCTTTAAGTTTTATCTTTTTATTATTTTATTCCTGTCATGAGCTGGTCTGGCCTACGTGTGGACCAGACCTACAGCAATGTGGTTGCCTCTTAAGAAACTTCTGGGTAATTAGGGATGGGTAATAAATGCCAGGGATAGCCACATACTACAATGAAGTAGAAATCATGCTTCAGCTGTACATCATCATGGGTAGACTACACTCTTGGCATATATTCCCAGAGTGATAACCGGACTTTTAGAATTTAGAAGGCTAGGGGATAATTTGAGTAAAGTATTCAAGTTATTCATAGAAAGAACATAGGGTAGATAGAGATAACTTTTTCCAACCATTTGGGACTCTTGAACTAAGGGACATAGTTGAAAAATTAGGGCCAGACCATTCAGGGGAGAGGTTAGGCAATATTTCTACACACAAAGGGTGGTAGAGGTTGGAAACCCTCTTCCACAAGTGGATGCTGGATCAGTTCTTCATTTCAACTCGCAGAGAGATAAATATTTATTAAGCAAAGATATTAAGGGATATGGGCCAAAGGCAGGTCTATGGAATTAGGCCACAGATAAGCCATGAATCCATCATTAAGGATGAGTTTCTAAATTCTTGGAAGAGCAGGGTTGGATTAGAACAAGTCAACATGGATTTAGTAAGGGGAGGTCGTGCCTGACAAACCTGTTGGAGTTCTTTGAAGAGGTGACAAGTAGGTTAGACTGGGGAAACCCAGTGGATGTGGTCTACCTAGACTTCCAAAAGGCCTTTGATAAGGTTCCACACGGGAGGCTGCTGAGCAAGGTGAGGGCCATGGTGTTC
>NC_057740.1:43030661-43116781 GCF_004010195.1 Chiloscyllium plagiosum
CCTGGAATGGTAGGTCTAACATACGAGGAACGGCTGAGGATCCTGGGTTTGTATTCATTGGAGTTTAGAAGGTTAAGGGGAGATCTAATAGAAACTTACAAGATAATACATGGCTTGGTGAGGGTGGACGCTAGGAAATTGTTTCCGTTAGGCGGAGACTAGGACCCGTGGACATAGCCTTAGAATTAGAGGGGGTAAATTCAGAACAGAAATGCGGAGACATTTCTTCAGCCAGAGAGTGGTGGACCTGTGGAATTCATTGCCATAGAGTGCAGTGGAGGCTGGGACACTAAATGTCTTCAAGGCAGAAATTGATAAATTCTTGATGTGACAAGGAATTAAGGGCTATGGGGAGAATGCGGGTAAGTGGAGTTGAAATGCCCATCAGCCATGATTGAATGGCGGAGTGGACTCGATGGGCCGAATGGCCTTACTTCCGCTCCTATTTCTTATGGTCTTATGATCTCATTGAATGGTGGGACAGGCTCTAGGGGTCGAATGGTCTACTCCTGTTTCTATGTTCCTCCTGTCAGGGCATGTCAGACTGTCTGCCTCACTGAGGAGAAAGTGAGGACTGCAGATGCCCTTGGCTCTTGCCCAAAACATCGACTCTCCTGCTCCTCAGATGCTCTCTGACCTGCTGTAGTTTTCCAGCACCACACTCTCGATGATGTGTGCCTCAGCTACCCACTGTAGCTACCACTCTGTGACATTGATCATCCAACTATGACCTAGGTCAGTCTGTCTCCTGCTGCCCTCCACTATGCCTCTGTTGCTTTTCAGCTGTGATCAAATGAAAAATTGCACTTTCTTTTCTAGATGTTGTAATCCAAGGGACTACAGTCTCTCTTCAATGCTGCAACAAAATTACACACTAATCCCTCAGAGATCATAACTTCACACTGCAGCTTGATGCTTTGAAATCAGTTTTTGAAGATCTGAAAATAAAAGTGAAAAATCACACAACACCAGGTTAGAGTCCAACAGGTTTATTTGGAAGCTCTAGCTTTCAGAGTGCTGCTCCTTCATCAGGTGGCTGTGGATCTTACTATCCTATACTCCACAACCACCTGATGAAGGAGCAGTGCTCCGAAAGCTAGTGCTTCCAAATAAACCTGTTGGACTCTAACCTGATGTTGTGTGATTTTTCACTTTGGCCAGCCCAGTCCAACACCAACATCTTCCAAATCATGAAAATAAAAGGCCGCTCTCAGAAATGAAAGCTTCATTGATGGATCGATGGCTCATTAACATCCTTCCGGGGTAGAGAGAAAGAACTCAGTTTGTGCCCAGAAGTGACTCCAGGCCCCTCTTCATCCGCCTTTTAGCCAGTCAGTTAATTGCAATTAAGAGACAGACAAGAAACTCTGGTCTTGCCAATGGGGCCATATCATGAGATTGAATTTATGAATGAAGGTTAGGCTGTGAATGAATTTTGTTTGACCTAACGCTTTCTAAGAAGAACTGCAGGGATATTTGGAAGACCAAGCCGCAGTATGAAGTCATGATCTCTGACGGATTAGTGAGTAATTTTGTTGCAGCATTGAAGAGAGAGACTGTAGTCCCTTGGATTGTTTAGGGGAGGTCACTCTGTAACTAATTTTCACAGGCATGTGCTCAATGAGTTTGCATGACATTTCTCCATTTTCTACCTTCAACAAAAATCTGGTAATTTTGTTTATTGAAGATGGTTTATCACCTCAAGAAAAACTGCAGGCAGAGGCTGGACCTAGAGTCTGCTAAATATTTGTCCCCCAGATTCCCAAACATTGCAAAGTTGGCTGCAAGAATTGGATTGGAAGATTGGTTGATTCCATCATAAGCCAATCTCTGTCCAAATCCCTTTTGTTCAGGAGGTCTGTGTGTCAGCCTCAATCATCTTTCTCTTTGTGCGGAATCTCTGCAGCAAACAGTGCTCCAGGGGAAGAGAAATTCCTTGGAGCCTTATCAGCTTTCAACCTGCTTTCTGTCAACACAGCTCACAGTAAAGAGAAAAGCTCAGCCCTCCACCACATTACTAATTATATAAACAGAGAGAGATGTAACTGTCAGACAGAATAAAGGTTAATATTATTTTTGCTGAGTCTGTTCAGTTGATGCTCACAGATCTTTTTGCTTTTGTCGATACTTGTGTTAGGCTCCTTTGGCCACTAAGACAAGAAATTTAGAAATTCTGCTGACCAATGAGAAGATCCCACTGCCACTGAGCTGACTTATATTTCCTGAAGTTTCTAATAAACATATGAAGAAAGTAAGACTTGCATTTCTATAATGCCATTCGTGACCTGAGGTCAACCCCAAGGACTTGGAGCCAATGAAGTCCATGTTGAGGTGTAGCCACTGCTGTAACATCAAAAAACTGGGTGGCTAATTTGCCCACAACAAGATTCCAGAAGTAGCAAAGTGTTAATGATCAGACCATTATGAAGTGATGTTGGCTAAAGAATCAACTTGATCTCAGGGCACCAGGAAAAACCCCTCTTCAAAACTGTGCCCTGGATTTTCTTTACCTACACCTGAGACGGACCTCAATTTAACATCACATCTGAAATTCAGCACTTCTGACAATGCACCCCTCCCTCGGTACTTGCACTGGGTGTGTGTCAGGCTAGAAACTTATATAAAGTGTTTGCAGTAGAATTTAAAGTTGACTTTCAGATGGGGGGTGTGGGGTGGGGGGTAACTGCTCTTTCACTGATTAAAGTGAATACCATCAATAGTACAACTGTCAACAGTATTTGGAAGTATGTTCTAACCAAGGTTCAATACAGCTTTAATATGAACTTATTTTAAATTAATCCATAGAATCCCTACAGTGGGGAAGCATGCCTTCCAACCCATTGAGTCTACACCAATTTTCTGAAGAGCTTCCCACCCAGACCCAGCCCCTACCCTATTCCTGTAACCCTGCATTTCTCATGGCCAACCTGCAAACCTTTGGACTGTGAGAGGAAATCCACGCAGACACAGGGAGAATGTGCAAACGCCACACAGACAGTTGCCCAAGGATAGAATTGAACCTGGATCCCTTGCACTATGAGCCACCCACCACCCTGACTTAACTTAAGGCTTTTATTTGTGTTTAATATTGGCAGTGTTACTAGTGAGGCCAGCATTTTAGCACATCCTTAGCTGCCCTGGAGAAGGTGATAGTGAGCTGCCTTCTTCTTGCCCTTCCTTCTTGACTGGGGAATTTAAGAAATGAAATGGATTGAAGGGAAGTGAAAGTGAAAAAGAAAGAAAGGGAAGGCTAGAAATCAGGTGAGATTGATCACAAAAGCTTTGATGGTGAAGGGTCCACGGGAGTGGTAACAGTGACCAGGAAAGGAACAGAAGAGACAAGGCAATGAAACACTGGTGCTCACCGGCAAAGACAAGTAAAAATGAGTTTAACTAAAATTTGGAAAGGAAGGGGAAACAAAATGGGGGCAGAGACAACACTCTGAATTTATTAAATTTAGTGTTGTGACCTGAACACTAAATTGTCTAATCTAAAGATAAGTTGCAGTCTCCTGAATTATAAGGTGCTTCATTGGAACACGGATTGATTTGCTCAACTTTGATTCTGCTGTTGAAGGCATGTGGTGCCTCCTGGATTACAAAATATTTAAGCTGGTAGATCTGTATGAAGTCTGTCCCATTTGGCACCGTGATAGTGCCTCACAAACACACCCCTGCAACCCCCTAAGATGGAGAGCATCATCAGTCTAAAGGTGGGACTATTGTCTCTGCAAGGACAGTATAGTAGTCACTCCTACTGACATTGTCATGGACAGATACATCTGCAACAGGCCGGTCAGTGAGGATGAGGTCAACAGGATTTTCCTGCTGTTGACTCTCTCACTACCTGTCACACACCCAGTCCAGCAGCTGTGTCCTGGAGCACTCGGCCAGTTTGGGCAGGAAGGATGATGCCAAGCCAACTTTGGGAATGGATGTTGAAGTCTCTCACCCATAGGGCATTTTGTCACCCAGTACCTCTTCCACCAGGTAGGGGCACTGATTCATCAGCTGAGGGAAGTGGTTGTGCCAATCTCTGACCTGATAGCATGAAGTTTCATGACATATCAGTGATGATGAAGGAGGAGCTGTAGAAGCTTGTTCAGGCGATTAAAAGAAAATTCATGGGAGGCAGGTATGTCTAGCTAGGATGATATTTATTGTCCATCCCAGAGGGCAGTTCAGAGTCAACCACATTGCTGTGTAGGTCATGTGTAGGTCAGACCAGGTAAGGACAGCAGTTTTTTTCTCTAAAGGATATCTGTGAACGAGGCAATTGACTGTAGTTTTGTAACTCCAAATTTTTATTGAATTCAAGTTTAATATTGACAAGATTCAAACTTATGCTGCCAGACCATTAGCCTGGGTCCTGGATCACTAGTACTAGTGATATTATCACCACAATACCAACTAGACCAGGTTAGAACAGTCTATAGGTCAACATTCCTTATTTTGAACCCTCGATATTTGCCTCAAACATGCTGCTGCTGAGCTACAGTTGACACTGTCAGATTGTGTAGTGAAATATAGGCAATGAGAACCTGATAGCAAACACAAGATCAGCAATGGACAGGACTGAGAATATTCAGTGACTAAATGGGGCTGCAGGAACATTAGGGTAACTGATAGCGTCTTAACAGTTGAATACGAGGCCAGTGATCTGCTGCAGCAGTATTGTGTGTGGAGATCACTATCCACTTACACAAACATGACCCTTTTATACAATTAAGAGAAATACCAGCTTAACACAGCCTAACATAATTCCAGGAGAGAGAACAGATGAGATCTGTGTTACCTTGTATCCCTAACAGATTAGTTTTGTTACATGACTTTCAGAAATAGCAGCAACTTGTGTTTGCATCTTCCCTGTCACAAATATTCAACAAGAGAGTAAAGGTGCATTGAAATAACCACACCGTCACCAAGTCACCCTTCATTTACTTGTGCACGCTACACTGGCTGTGGCCATCCAGCTTGGAGTCAGTCCCTGAACGGAGGAGATTCTAAATCCCCTGGTTATATCTGTCAGCCAGGGCTCCCTGATTAACAACCCCAATCAAGGATCTCATAGTCACAAGGTCGACCTGGTTCCAGTCACAACATGAACGTTGTCAAGATAGATCAAAGAAAGAGAAACGATCAGGAGCAAGCCCACCCCCAAAACACCTGCGCTGCTGGTCAATTAGGACCAATATTTGAACTCCCCAATTCATCCCCCACTCACCCGTAACCCTTAATATTCTTACCTCAGCTCTGAAACATTGAACTCATTCCCGGTTTTAAAAGCTTTCTGAGGAGGCAGTTCCAGATTTCCACTGCATTTAGTATGTACTTCCTGACATCACTCTTACATGGATTGGCTCAGATTTCATAAACCCCCTTCCTCTGGATTTACTCCATGGTTCAAAAATGGTGAGGCTTTGAGGATGAAGATAAGTGACAAGAAACTTGCTCATGAGGATGTCACAGAGAGCTCCACTCTGTGTCTTTTGTACAATACTATGGGCTCCTTATACCCTCTAAGGGGGAAGGAAGGACCTTCAGTTTAACATTTCAGCTGAAAGGTAGTGCCTCAGGGAGTGTCACTCTCCTGCATGCCAGCTGAAACTGCGTGTCGAGCTCTGCTAGGAAGATTCTCGAATCCTTAACCTCTCGACTCAGAGTCCAACCCCACTGAACCACAGCTGAAACATGGGGCAGCAAAGTGGGGGAGGGGAGAAAGGACTGCTCACCCCTTCCACCCGCTCAGCAAAAGAAAGTCAGTGGCAAGCTGACTGGAGGACTGGAAAAGATTTCCATCAGGAGCCGGCAGGACTGGGGTTCCATTGTGAGCCTTCCATAGAATTCAGGCTGGAATCTGAAGAGGCCTCAGTCGGGCCCAGAGTGAGTGAGGTTGGGGAGGCAGGGAGGTGTGTGTATGGGACAGGGAGGGTTTGGCCATCTTTGGGAAAGGGGTGGGGGTGGTGTAGAGGGAGGTGAGCTGGCATCGAACTCCCGTCCCTGGCGCTGTGAGGCAGCAGTGCTAACCACCGAGATTAGGAAGGAAATGGAGAGTACTATCCCTGTGGGGATGTTCCCAATGGTCAAAGGGCAGCCTCCAAAGATAGTAACTGCCCTGCCCTTCCTGCTACTTTTAACAACATTTCTTTGAATAAACAGGGTGCCCACTGCTGCCCACCTGCTGTACTGTGGCATGGAGAGGGTAATAATGGGGGCAACTGACCCTTATTTAGGAGGGAGAGGTGGAATAGTGGCAATGTGTCTGTAATCCAATGTCCAGCTTAATGCTCTCAGAACACGGGGTCCACATCCCACCATTGGGTGGCATCTAAATTTAATAATAAACAAAACAGGAATAAGAAGCCAGCCCACTGGCAATCATGTGACCAATGTAGATCATTGTAAAACCTATCTGGTTCACTTATGTCCTTTAGGGAAGGAAATCAGCCATCCTTACCTGATCTGGCCTACATGTAACACCAGACCCACAGCAATGTGGTTAACTCTTAACTGCCTTCTGGACAATGCTAGATTGGCATCAAATCTCGTATTGTTTACTCAGCCAGGGATAGTCCCATCATCCCTCTGCGTCAACATCTGTGAATAAATTGAGGAAAACAGCTGATTTTACTGCCCACTCTTCTCTGTGTTCTGGAGCAAACTCGGGAGTGGGCCACCCTCTTGAACAATTTCTTTCACCAAACACACACCTAGCAGGGGATTGTGATGTCCAGTTTAGAATGTATAACTCATCAGGGGTCTGGTGTACCCACTGAGAACATAAGAACATCAAAACGAGGAGCAGGAGTAGGCCGTCTGGCCCTTCGAGCCTGGTCCACCATTCAATAAGATCATGGCTGATCTCTTCATGGCCTCAGCTCCAGTTACCCGCCCTCTCACCATAACCCTTAAATCTCTTACTGTTCAAAAATCTAATTATCTTTGCCTTAAAAACATTCAATGAGGTAGACTCAAATGCTTCGCTGGGCAGGGAATTCCACAGATTCACAACCCTCTGGGTGAAGAAGGGCCTCCTCAACTCAGCCCTAAACCTGCTCCCCCTGATTTTGAGAGTAAGTTCTATATTCACCCACCAGTGGAGACACTCTCTGCTTCTATCTTATCTATTCCTTTCATACTTGTATGTGTTTCTACAAGATTCCCCCATATTCTTCTTCATTTCGAACAACACTGTCACCCAAACATTCAGAACTGAGTATCATTGGTACCTGGATATGAACAGGAAGAAAGGAAGAATCTACTCTTTACTGCATTGCTCAGTGAATTTCATAGAACTCCTACAGTGTGGAAACAGCCCATTTGGCCCAACAAGTCCACACCAACCCTCCAAAGAGTAACCCACCCAGACCCAATCCCCTACCATATTATTTTCCATTTCTCCTGACTAATGCACCTAATCTACACATCCTTGAACACCGTGGGCAATTTACCACGGCCAATTCACCTAACCTGTGCATCTTTGGACTGTGGGAAGAAACTGGAGCACCCGGAGGAAACCTACGCAGACACGGGGAGAATGTGCAAATTCCACACAGAGAGTCGCCCAAGGTGGGAATCGAACCTGGGTCCCTGGCACTGTGAGGCAGCAGTGCTAACCACTGAGCCACCATGCCACTCCTTTGTGCCTTAACGAAGATTCAAAGTGGAACTGTCTAACTCTTCCTCCCCACTCATCCACTTTCAAAAATGATCTAATATATTCATCATTCAAAGGGAATTGTGCTTACATTGCATGTGGACTATTCCTCAATCATTGAACACATCAATCTCTGAGAAATTCATTTCCTTCTTTTCCACCCAGACTATTTTGTTTGACATTTGTAGAATGTAGGAATCACTCCTAAGGTCAGCATTTATCAGCCACCTTCCACTGTCCTTGAAGTGTTTGGCTCTTTGCGCCATTTCAGAGTCATTGTTGTGAGTCTGGTGACCAGACAGGGTAAGGAAGGCAGATTTCCTTCCCTAAAGAAGGCCATTAGTAAGCCAGCTGGCTTTTTATGACAATTGACAGAGATGACATAGTTACCATTGGGCTATCTCAATTCAAAGTTAACCCTGGTGGGATTCAAACCCACACCCCAGAACATTAGCCTGGGGCTCTGGGCCCAGTGACATTACCACTACACCACTGTCTCAACAGCCCTCAACATTGTACAATGCCGATAGCCAATAAAGGTCTGAATGCTGTCCTCATCTCCTGGGAGCTCCATCTATCTTTATCTTACATTCCAGTCAGGATAGAAAAGGATTGTTTCTGTTGGGTCATCCTTCTCCCAT
This sequence comes from Chiloscyllium plagiosum, assembly GCF_004010195.1. Taxonomy (NCBI): domain Eukaryota; kingdom Metazoa; phylum Chordata; class Chondrichthyes; order Orectolobiformes; family Hemiscylliidae; genus Chiloscyllium; species Chiloscyllium plagiosum. The sequence continues at coordinate 43,038,960 of NC_057740.1, forward strand.
TTCCATCCTCCTCCATCTCACACCCATTCAAATCAGTACGATCAGTGGCTATTAATCCTCTGGGCAGTTCAGACCCTCAATTCTCCAAAATGCACACTCCTCCTCCTCTTTCCTCAACATCAAACTGATCCTCAAATAGATGGTGCTCTTCACCTCCCCCATTCTACCCTTTCTCCAATATTGGAAACTCTTCATAATTGGCTTTGTATTCTATCCTAAATCTCACAATCATAATGTTGGAAATGTTCATTAACGAATGCACAATATTCAGCACCTTCACAATTGCTCAGATACTGAAGCAGCCCATATTCAAATGCAACAAGATCTGGACAATGTCCAGGCTTGGGCTGACAGGTGGCAAATAATATTTGCCACTCAAATGCCAGGCAATGAGCAAATCCTATAAGAGACAGTCTAACCATTTCCCCTTAACATTGAATGGTGTTACCTTCATTGAATTCTCCACTATAAACAGCCTGGGAGTTACATTAACCAGAAACTAAAATTAAATAAGCTATAAGAGCAGGTAGAGACTAGGGATCCTATAGAAAGTAGTTCCTGACTCCTAGAGCCTGTCCATCATTGACAAGACACAAGTCAGGAGTGTGATGGAATATTCCCCACTTGCCTGGATGAGTGCAGTTCCAACAACACTCAAACGCTCAATACCATCCAGGACAGAGTAGCCCAGTTTAATTGGCACACCACATCCACAAACATTCAGTCACTCCACCATTGACACCATAGTAGCAGCATGTACCATCCAGAAGATGCCCTGCAGAAATTCACCAAAGATCCTCAGACAGCACCTTCCAAACGCACAACCACTTACTTCTAGAAGGACAAGGGAACAAATACATGGGAACACTACCACCTACAAGTTTCCATTCAAGAAGCTACTCACCATCCTGACTTGGAAATATATCACAATTCCTTCACTGTTGCCGGGTCAAACTCCTGGAATTCCCTCCCTAGGGCCATTGTGAGTCAACCTGCAGGACATGGACTGCAGCAGTTCAAGAAGGCAGCTCACCTCCCCCCCTCCCCCTCAAGGGGCAACTAGGAACTGTTGACCCAGCTAGTGATGCCTACATCCCATGAGTGAATAAAAAACAAAGGAATATACCCGTAATGAAAGATTATAACTTCTACAGGCTGTGGCTATTTTCTTTAGAAAAGAGCTGGCCAGAGCAATTGATTAATAGAGGCCTTTAAGATTCTGAAAGAGATTAATAAGGCGGATGAAGGCAAGTTTTCACCTTTAGGAGAATCCAAAACTGGGGCAATAAATACAAGGTCATCACTTATTGATCCAAATGGGAATTTAATGTGGGAAGAATGTGGAAGTTGCTAGCTCATGTCTGGACTACATGGTATCAATACACGTCAGAAAAAAGTTGGATGATTTTGAGAGAGAACTAACTACAAGGATAGGTTGAAAAGGCAAAACAAAGAGGGTGGGAGGGGTTTCATGTAGAACATGAGCATCAGCTGACGTCAGAAGAGTGGTGGGGCATATTTCTGCATGGTAACTCTAACTTAGTTTAAAATCTATCGGCTTGACCCTTCATCTCAGTTCCACATGTAAACAAAATCTGGGAGTCACAGATATCTCTTCTAGGAAGGAAGAAAATTCAGCAAAACTGCAGTCTCGTGCACTCACAGCATATGTCAAAGTTCTTCACAGACAATGAAGAGATTGTGAAGCCCAGTCACTGCAGCTGCATTGGAAAATAATTATCCAACTGTATACATGGCAAGATTCTGTAAATAGGAAGTGTGATAGGTGAGCAGTTAATCTGATTGAGGCAGGGATGTTGGCCAGAACAGATTGGCAAGAAATCTAAGGTTGGTTTGCAGTGGAAACATTGAACGGGATACAGTCCATTGCATTCAATCTGAAACCAAATCTATTTCATTAAGTAATTGAAGGTTTCTTGACCCATTGCAGTTGTTGGATTTGCTTGCTATCTGGTTATTGTATTCAGTGTAATTGCCAACATAAATATGAATAATTCATTCCTTTTTAGTTTTCAATCCTAGGCATTGCCTTTGCAGGTCAGCATGGGCCCTGGCATTCCAGTGGGTGAACCCACCCTCTAGAAAAATATAGGGTTAATAAAAATAGTACGCTGCTTTTAAAAAAACATCGTCTGCTCAACAAAATGGATACAGAATCTTAGCATTTCACCTTCATTTCTTCCCCAGTTATCCAATACTTGTTAGGCCTGTAAGGGAGCTATAAGAATTTTCAGTTTTTAACTCCTCTATGGCTGGGTCAAAAATGAACACAAATATTTAGAACATTGACTCACCGCAGTGAGGAGCCTGCAGTGATTCTACAATTACCGAATGTGTGATCCTTACTCCCACTGAGTAAATAGTTAATCTCAAATAAAAATAGAAATTGCTGGAGAAACTCAGCAGGTCTGGCAGCATCTGTGGAGAGACAAACAGAGTTAACGTTTCAGGTCCAGGATGACACTTTGCTTAAAATGTTCTGAAGAAAAATTATTGGGCCTGATAAATTATTGTTAACTCAATTTTCTCTCCACAGATGCTGCCAGACCTGCTGAGTTTCTCCAATGTGCTCTGATTGTATATCAGATTTCCAGCATCCTCAGTATTTTACTTTTAGACACTGATTCTGGACAGTTACACAGTGACTGAGTCTTACATATTGCATAACTATTGCTCCGCTGAATAAAAATACACTGTCATGAAAAGCTAACTTGAGTATTCATGGAACGAGATTGACCTTATAGAGAGTCAAAGTGCCAAGGCAGGGTTGAGCAATTTTCAAATTGTTTGATAACCAAGAAATGAAACGCAGAATATAAAGTTTTAAAGAATGCATTTCATCACTTTGTTCTGGGTTTTGGTTGCAACATTGGTTTGGAGATTATTTCAGAATTCTTGGCGACTGCAGGTCAACGCTGGAGAGTTAACACCCTTACTCCTGGTTTACTCAGCTCAATTTCCAGTTGCATGGAGTTATATGAGAATAGGTTTGGGAATTCAGACTTCTGATGAAAGTCAGTCAAGGCAGCCTCGGAATACCATACCAGATTAATAAGTAAGAAGCAAGTTGTTAAGTGTAAAGTTAAAAATCAAGGTGATTACTTTTCAACTAGATGAATACTCAGGAAGTTTGACATTGTCCAGGACAAAGCACCCCAGTGAATGGCACCACATCCACAAACATCCACTGCCTCCACCACCAACGCTCAGTAGCAGCAGTGTGTATTATCTACAAGATGCACTCTTGAAAGTAATCAAATCTCCTCAGACAGTACCTTCCAAACCCACGGCCACTTCCATCTAGAAGGACAAGGGCAGTAGATACATGGGAACACCACCCTCTGCAAGTTCCCCTCCAAGCCACTCACCACCCTGACTTGAAAATATATCTCCACTACTTCAGTGTCACTGGGTCAGAATCCTGGAATTCCCTCCCTAAGGGCATTGTGGGTCTACCTACAGCACATGGACTGCAAGCGGTTCAAGAAGGCAGCTCACCTCCACCTTCTCAAGGAGGCAATTAAGGACGGGCAATTACTGTTGACCCAGTCAGTGACACCAACATCCCAAGAGTGAATAAAAAAAGGTAATTCAAAGAGACCACGGAAGAGGAGAGTGCATGCACATCAAGGAATTAGGCTCATGGGTTCAATTCCAGTACAAAATTGAAGACTGACCCTCCAGTGACCTGTGTCATCCTGGACCTGAAACATGCAGTACTGAAGGTTTGCTACACTGTTAGAGATTCTGTCTGTTCAGGTGAATGTAAATGATTGTTTTGAAGAAGTTCAGGTGAGTTCTCCCCAGTGTTCTAGCCAATATTTATCACTGAATCACCACTGTGAGAAATAGATCACATTGTCACTATCATATTCAGCTTTATCAGAGCTTCCAGAGAGCAAATCAGTTGCTGCATTTCCAATGTTATAAAATTAAATATAAGTCAAAAAAGAAGGCTGCCTGGAAGGTGCTTTGAGATGTCCTGAGTTGGTGAAAATGACTACGCAAACACAAGTTGTAGACTCATAGAGTCACACAGTTCAAAATAGGCCCTTCTGCCCATCAAGTCTGCCCCAAACCAATCTGCACTAATCTCACTTTCCAGCAGTCTTTTCTTCTTAAAATATATTTTGTTGGGCTGAAGGGCCTGTTTCCACACTGTAAGTAATCTAATCTAATCTAATCTTCTCCTTAGTGTGCGGGCAAACATTTATAAAAAAAAAGGGTGGCACAGTGGTTAGCACTGCTACCTCACAGCGCCAGAGACCTGGGTTCAATTCCCGACTCAGGCAACTGACTGTGTGGAGTTTGCACATTCTCCCTGTGTCTGCGTGGGTTTCCTCTGGGTGCTCCGGTTTCCTCCCACAGTCCAAAGATGTGCAGGTCAGGTGAATTGGCCATGCTAAATTGCCCGTAGTGTTAGGTAATAAAGGGTAAATGTAGGGGTATGGGTGGGTTGCGCTTCAGTGGGTTGGTGTGGACTTCTTGGGCCGAAGGGCCTGTTTCCACACTGTAAGTAATCTAATCTAATTTACTGTATGTAGAAAGGGAGGAGGCTGAGGCAAAGTGATTTTTTTTTGGTTTAATTCGTGTTATGCAGAAATCTATCAATGCAGCAATTAAAATCTGCTCCCTTTTCTCAGATTGAGCCCTGCAGGTGAGAAGGTTCCTGATTCAGTTCATGGGCTGAACACAGGTCACTAATCCCACTGAGGTGACTACAGGGCTCCTATATATCACAGAGATCCTGAAGCAGCAGATTTAGCTGAAATCCCATCCCCATTTGATTCCCTAGTCGAATGTACTGAGAGAAATTGGTGGAAGGAGAAAGGGCGAAAGGCAGAGAATGTGATGGAGAGAGGACAGAGAGAAACACAGAGAGAGCTAGAGTAGCGAGAGGGGGAAGAGAGAAAGAAAGTGGGAAGAGAGAAGAAAAAAAAAAGTGATGTAAGGTTATTATATGCAGTTGAATGGTTTGTATTCTTGAAATCCTCCTGGACATTCACTGAAAATGCACTTCAGGAAGGAACACTGAGCATTGCACATAACTGAACCAATCACAGAGCCCAGCTTCTGTTTAAATTATGTATCATGGTTCCTCTCTTATATCTGTAACCTTGGAGACAACTATCAAAGGCTCATAACCTTTGTATCAATTTAGACTAGGGACATGGAAATCAACATCAACCACCTTTTATGCTCTCACTGTATTGTTTGAGGAATTTAAAAAGGACAGTCAGCAAAACCAGCCAAAGATGAGAAGGACTTTTACCCTGGAGATCCCAATAGGATTAGAGCATTGATGCTACATAAAGAGAGAACTGATCTTCATCGAACCTGCACAGCGAAGGAGAAGCTGTGATGGGTGAAGCAGTTGAACTGTCTCGAGCTGCCATGTATCATGACCTTGGTTACATAACAATAATGCAGTTAAATCATTCACACTGAGGTGAGGCATCACCGGCATTTCCATCTGCTGGTCATGAACAGGGATTTCCCTTGCTCTCTCCTTTATTACAATAGCAGCTATACTTCAAGTGAAAATCACTCTATTGGCTTCTAACTGTTTTGAGACAAATCAGGTTAGGTAAGGTGTTCTATAAATAGACTCTCTCTTCGACTGTAGAGCATAGTCCTTGTCCATGTACAGACACTCACTGAAACGCACACAAACACACACGCACACACGCATGCACACACACACATGCACACACACATACAGACTCACGCATACAGACACACCCAGAGACACACACATACTCACAGACACATACATACACACACACACTGACACACACACACAGACAACACTCACACACACATACACTCACAAACACACACAGATGCACACACATACACGCACACAGACACACACACACACTCACTCACACACATACACGCACGCATAGAAACACATACACACTCACTCACACACACATACACGTGCACACAGACACAAACACATACACAGATACACACATACACACACATACTTACACACATACACGCACAGAAACACCAACACTCATGTGCATACACATTCTCCCACATATACATGCACACAAACACACAAATAGAATCATACCAAAGTCATTAACACACACTCATGCACACACACAGAAAAGTCACATGTATATACACACAGACATACAAGCACACAGAATCACACATACAGAAACTCACTCAAACACATAGAAACATAAACACTCATGCATACACACAGAATCACAAACTGAAACACTGTCACGGAATCACACACACAAATACACATACATTGAAACACATGCAGCGTTCATTGGTGGAATGTGGTGGTATGGTGCAATTTAAAATCAATTACAGATATAGAAAGCCAGTCTCAGTGATTGTGACCATGAAACTACCATTGATTGTTGTAAAAACCCATCTGGTTCACTTGTGTCCTTTATGGAAGGAAATCTGTTGTCCTTATCTGGACTGGCCAACATGTGACTCCAAGCCCACAGTCATATGGTTGACTCTAACAGCCCTCTGATCAAACCCATGAGTTTAAGGACAATTAGGGATGGACAACAAATGCTGGCAATGCCAATAATGGTCACATCCCATGCAAGAGTTTTTAAAAGGAAGCAAGTCACATCCTCTATAGAGCACATGGGTGAGATCATCAGGTAGTGTGAGAGGCTTCAGGCACTGGTTACCTTTTATATAATTCCTTCATTGTGTGTCCACTCAGATCGGTCTTGCATCTGTCCTAATGTGACTAATGTTGATTCTTAGATCCTAAAGATACCTACAACATGGAACTTACCGATGTCCATTGTATTTGGTACCTATAGCAGTCAGTATTGTAATGTCACTCATTGTGCATGTCCTCCATAATATTACATCTCTGATATCCTTTCAAGATTGGAAATACTGAGGGAATACTGCACCGTCAGAGCTACTAGCTTTTGGGATGAAATGATAAACTGAGGTCCTGTCCTCCCTTCAGGTGGATATGACATAGTCAAGGCAAGCTGCCTGCTCTTTATTCTATTACCAGTTTTGGGAGCTTGCTGTGCACAAATTGTCTGCTGACTTTCCTGTATTGAAATAGGGACGACACATCAAAAACATGCTTCACGACTCATAAAGCACTTTGAGATATCCTGAGATGATTTTTCAAGAAGTGCTATATAAATGCAAGTTCTGTTCGTTCTCTCTATCAGAATCCAGAACATGTTTTCCACTATACCTCTGCAACTCTCCGGACCCCTGTGAGTGGAGCAGGTTTTGAGCAGCGTGTGAATGAGTCAGTGTGATTCTCGCTGAGTCATTAGAAATCACAGTGACATGTGAATCACGGCAACCCAAGGACCGATTCACGTAGGAAATCCTGCAGCAATTCCCACAGCGTCACTGCCACTACATTTGGCCGTTTTGTGGTCGTGTTTGATGAATGGGGGATAGACCTGGGCAGGGAATAAATGATTGTTTGGCTATCGTGTGTGAAAATAATGTCATAGCCTTTTACTGAGCCATTGCTGGATGCTGGAAGTTCTCCAATTCAAATCTGTAGTCAGCCCTCTTTCCCCAGAGACACTTTTTTTTACAGTTCAGTTTGCTCAGCACCCTCCTGTAGTCTGAAAAATGCGAAAGCAATTTCCAAATCCTCTTGCACAACCTCAAGTAGTTTTTTTTAAAGCTAATGCAATTTCTTCAATGAGTAGTCACTGTTGTCATTTATAAAGCATTACTGCCAATTTTCACAGCATAGCAAGATCCCACGGTTTGATTATGGTTCAGGTCATTAGTTTTTTAACATCATGCAGTACAGATGAGGCCCTTCGCCCTATCAAGTTTACACTAGTCCCACTTTCCCACATTAGGCCCATGGCCTGAAATATTGTGACACTTCAAGTGCATGTCCAAGTACTTTTTAAAGGGTCTGAGGTATTCCCACGTTAATTACCCTTCCTGCACACTGCATTGCAGACCCCACCATCCTTTGGATGAAAAATGGTTTCCACAATTCCCCTTGAAACATCCTCCCCTCACTTTAAAATTATGCCCTCTTGATATCAACCCTTCAACTAAGCTGCTTCCTATCCACCCTGTCCACACCCCTCACAATCTGTCACTGTCATTTCTCTGTCACAGAGAAAGGGGTGTGGGAGTGAATTTAGATTATGATCACTTTTTCTCCCATAAGGCCCGAGCATGGTATGGTCAAGAGCTTTTCTTACCCCTTTTTCCTTGGGCCCCTGACTGAGGTAGGTCAAATAGTCTTCCCAAAACCCTGATTGACAGATTCCAATTCTCACAACAAACTACTTTAAAAGTGAAGTTAAAAAATTGCAGGGGAATTGCTTTGTTCCTCCATCCACACACACACAAGGACTCAGGAAATTAAGGAAGATAGGGACTGGACAGGAGCGGGATTACAAATTACAAGTGGCAAATCCAAAGATATTAAAACATCAGAGACAAAAACAGAAGTTGCTGGAAAAGCTCAGCGGGTCTGGCAGCATCTGTGAAGAGAAATCAAAGTTAACTTTCCATGCTTGGTAACTTGGCTTTCTCTCTACAGATGCTGCCAGACCTGCTGAGGTTTTCCAGCAACTTCTGTTTTTGTTTCTGATTTACAGCATCTGCAGTTCTTCTGATTTTTATGTTAAAGCATCAGTTCACATGAGTTACAACTTTCTGGAGGTGACTGTCCTGTAATAGTGAGACCCACTCTTTATTCCTCTTGCAAGGAGAGTGTAGGCTTCATTCCAAACAGCAACGCAGAGACAGCGCTAGAGAGTCCAATTCAACCTGGAAACCTGCTTTCCCTCCCAATGTCCATGAGACCATAAGACATAGGCACAGAAATTAGGCCATTCGGCCCATCGAGTCTGCTCCACCAATCAATCATGGCTGATAAATTTCTCAAAACTGTTCTCCAGCTTTCCCCCATAATGTTTGATCTCCGTGACAATCAAGAACCTATCTATCTCTGTTTTCAAACAGTGACTGACTTAGTACCCTGGTACTTTATATTTAAGCAATTGAACAAACCTTAGATTTCAGTCATATGACAAAAGCAGGCGTTTCAGGAGTTGAGGACCCATCTCAGTGGGTTAATTACGAGGTCATTAAACGAACTACCAAGTGTCAACACACGAACAGAAGTATAAATGAATAGTTGAACTTTAGCCTGACTATCAATTCTGGGACATCATTCTTTTGGAAGGATGTCAAAGCCTTAGGGATGAGTTAGATGGAATAAAAACAGAGACCCCAAAAATAAAGACAAGGACCCAGAAGATTCTCAAGAGGAACCCTCAAGGATGGCTCTGCCTCCCCCATTGTGAGGGGTGGCAGCAGTAGTGCCCATTTCCCATCATGGGTTTTGAGGATGTTCCTTTGTCCTGGTTGGAGACAAATGGCTTGTCTCCAGGTTCTTTGTGTCCGCTTTAGCTGGAATGCCTGTACAATTCAGGGGATTCGGAAACTTCTAGAAAAAGAAGCTGATAATGAGTGCAGCAAGGCTGTCCATTTATAAAAGAAACAGAAGTGAAAGATGGAAATGTCGAGGAGAATAGAGTTTTCTTTGAGGTTTTTCTTAATCCCCTATGGTCAAGACAACGTGGATAACTACCCTGCTCTGCTTCAAAATCACGGTGAAGGGATCTTCTTTATCCATGTGAATCAGAGCACAGCAGAACTTCCAAAAGCTAGCCCATCTGAGAGAGCAGCAATCCCTCTGAACTGCACAGGGATGGTCAGTCTGGGTTACATAGTGGGCCAGATTTCTGGCATGGGGCTTGAGTCTGGAATGGACTTGGAGGGCAGAAGGCTGCCCCCAGAAGAAGAAATACATGTTCATCTGACTCTCTCTGCCCCTGGTTCAGAAGGAAATGGAAGGAGTTCTTGAGGAAAGTAACCTACAGGTGCATAGCAACTGGGGCAAACTCAATTACTCAATTACCAAATATCCTCCTCCTGTGCCGTAATAAATCCATGAGTACACCCTTTTCTTCTGATTGTGTTTTATTCCCAGACAAAACCTCCGAGTGAAGTAGGAGAAAGTTAAAAGGTGTCACTTGCTCAGCATTCACACTCTGATTATGTAAATGGAGCTTTCAATGGACTTTATGTTCTCCTTAGCCCTGTAGATAGTTTACAAAAACATGGACTTTTTGAAGTATAAATGAATAGTTGAACTTTAGCCTGACTATCAATTCTGGGACATCATTCTTTTGGGAGGATGTCAAAGCCTTAGGGATAGTATGGAGGCTGTTCACCACAACAAAGCCAGCAACAGTCCATAGTTGGGGAGGTTGGGGAGACTGCAAAAACTGGGAAACTGAGTTCTCCTCGCACCAGTAACTGCTGTGGGAGATAATGTATCCTTTATAACATTACCATAACATTCAGGGATGTGGGCCAAGTGCAGGAAATTGGGATTAGTTCACTTTCAGTGGGAGTTATGTCAGTGCAGACAGAGTGGGCCAAAGGACCTTTTCTGAGCTGGATGAGTCTATGAGATTTTGTAAAAGTGCTAAAGTCATGAAGCTTTTGGACATAAAAATAAAGATAAGTGCAGAAACAGGCCAATTGGCCCATCAAGCCTGTTCTGCCCCTCAGTATGATCGTGACTTAAACTCCATTTTGCCAGCAGTTCCTCACACCCCTTGATTGGCTGAGAACAAAAGCCCTTTTATCCTAACATGATATGCCATCGACATGTTCGAATAAAGAGGCAGAAACTATTTCCATTGGCAGATGACCTTGATCCAAAACAATTGGCAAAAGCCAAGGGTAAGTGAGGAGAGAGATTTTGATGCAGAGAGCTGCAATGGTCTGGAATGGTCTGGAATGCACCGTGTTAAATGAGATCCCCTCACCTCTCCTTCTGATTCTTTTCTCAATTATCTCAGATCCTTGTCCATCTGGTTATTGACTCTCCTGGAAATGATCTATCCTTACTTACTCTATCAAAACTCATCATGATTTTCAACAGGTTAATTCAATCTCTCCATAACTTTCTCTAAGAAGAAACATCTTACCTCCTTGAGAACCATCACATTAACAAAAATCCCTCATCCTCTATTACGAAACCATAAGTGGGTCAGTTTAAACTGGGGCTGAGCTAGGCCAATGAGTCATGGTCAAATTATTCTTTCATTCTCCAGTGCATTTGACCTGATGTTTACACTTGTTCTCCTTACCGCTTTGTCCGAGATGATTGACTGATGCAAAGAATGAATTTGCGTGTGTAAGAAACCACATTTGTCAGATAAGTGGCCTATAATTCAATCCAAATTAGTATCAAATTATTTTAACTTCATTAAAATCCCACAATAAGGTAAGATACGGAGCAGGAGCCATCTGTCAGCTGCCAGACTGCGTCTCTATTCCGACATCCATAGTTATAACAGCTGGTAATTAAATCTATTATCTCACAAAGTGGTTTTTTGGATGAGGAATGAGTACCAAGAGACTAAGAGGTCAGCCCAATGTAAAGCAAAATATTCCCTTGATAATTCTTCTCCTTGAACTATTAAAACCTTTCTTTAATCCTTTCATTTTAATCTGGCCCAGGAGAGAGCTTTCTGCTTCCGCAAGACAAACTCCAGACTGATGCATCCAAAACAGCGCCAAGGAAACACCGCACAGTCGAAGGGTCAGTGCTGAGGGAGTGCTGCACTGTCAGAGGGTCAGTGCTGAGGGAGGACCGCACTATCGGAGGGTTAGTACTGAGGGAGTGCCTCATTATCGGAGGGTCAGTGCTCAGGGAGTGCCGCACTGTTGGAGTGTCAGCAATGCGGGAGTGCTGCACTGTCAGAGGACCAGTACTGAGGGAGTGCCGCACTTTCAGAGTGTCAGTACTGAGGGGATATTGTGCTGTTGGAGGGTCAATGCTGAGGGAGTGCTGCACTCTCAGAGGGTCAGTGCTGAGGGAGTGCTGCACTGTCGGAGGTCAGTGCTAAGGGAGGCTGCACTGTCAGAGTGAAAGTGCTGAGGGAGTGCCGCACTGTCGGAGGGTCAATACTGAGGGAATGCTGCACTGTCAGAGGGTCAGTGCTGAGGGAGTGCTGCATTGTCGGATGGTCAGTGCTGAGGGAGTGCTGCACTGTCGGAGGGTCAGTGCTGAGGGAAGCTGCACTATCGGAGGGTCAGTGCTGAGGGAATGCTGCACTATTGGCGGATTAGTGCTGAGGAAAGCTGCACTGTCGGAGGGTCAGTGCTGAGGGAGTGCTGCACTGTCGGAGGGTCAGTGCTGAGGGAGTGCTGCGCTGTTGGAGGGTCAGTGCTGAGGGAGTGCTGCACTCTCAGAGGGTCAGTGCTGAGGGAGTGCTGCACTGTCAGAGGATCAGTGCTGAGGAAAGCTGCATGTCGGAGATATGAGGGAGAATTACTCTTTCTGGGATTTAATCTTTTTGGTGAATTGTCGATCAAGGTCCCATTGGCCAGTTCTGATTGTGTTGTCTTAATTAACGGATTATATTGCACTATTTAAGGAAGAGATGGGGTGGGATAGGTTGCTGGCATTTCAGGCATGTTGGGAGATTGGTTGGGATGAGGATGATCATTTGAACCATGGTTGATTAATAACAAAGGGAGTGACATACTGGATCCGAGCAACAACCTTTGTTCTGTTTCTTTTACATTCACTCATGGAATGGGGACACCACCGGCTGCACCAACTGTGATTCCCCCTCCCAAAGTGAGGACAGGAAGCAGGAAGCCTTCGAATGGAATTGCAATGTGTTGGGGCTCAGACAGCTGTGACTGTTGGGCTGGAGGAGGTTTCAGAGCTAACAAAGCGAAAAGACATGTTGGGATATAAAATGTAAGGTTTCTTTTTCTATTCCTGACACTGAACAGACTGAATATAACAACAGAAGAATTGGCGCAGGTAGGTGTAGGCATTCAGTCAACTGATTTTACATTAGAGTGGTGCTGGAATAGCACAGCAGGTCAGGCAGCATCCAAGGAGCAGGAAAATCAACATTTCGGGCAAAAGCCCTTCATCAAGGGATTTTGCCCGAAATGTTGATTTTCCTGCTCCTTGGATGCTGCCTGACCAGCTGTGCTTTTCCAGCACCACTCTAATCTAAACTCTGGTTTCCAGCATCTGCAGTCCTCACTTTTGCCTATTCAGTCCACTGATCCTGCTCAGCCACTTAATACGATCATGGCTGACCTCATCTCGACCTGAACTCCATTTTCCTGCCTGCTCTCCATAAAGCCTTCAACCCATTACTCGTTAAATATCTGTCTCTTTCCTCTTTAACTTTACTCAATGTACCGGTATCCACCACACTTTGGGATAACGTGCATGACCTTTTGAGCCAAGTAATTACCCTTCATCTCATTTTAAATCTTCTATCCCTATCCTAGAGCTATGACTTGTTCCTGTAGATTGCCCCAAAGAGGAAGCTTCCTTTCTACATCCTAAAGTCAATCTTCTTTGAAGAAGTGACAAAGAAGATTGATGAAGGCAGAGCGGTGGACATTATCTATATGGATTTCAGCAAGGTGTTCAACAAGGATCTGCATGGTAGACTGGTTAATAAGGTTGGATCACATGGAATCCAGGGAGAACTAGCCAACTAGATACAAAATTGGCTTGAAGGTAGGAGACAGAGGGTGGTGGTGGAGGGTTGCTTTTCAGACTGGAGGCCTGTGACTAGCGGTGTGCCACAAGGATCGGTACTGGGTCCACTTTCTTTTGTCATTTATATAAATGATTTGGATGTGTATATAGGAGGTAAAGTTTGTAAGTTTGCAGATGACACCAAGATAGGAGGTGTAGTTAACGGTGAAGAAGGTTACCTCAGAGTACATTGGGATCTTGATCAGATGAGCCAATGGGCTCAGGAATGGCGATGGAGTTTAATTTAGATAAATGTGAGGTGCTACATTTTGGAAAGACAAATCAGGGCAGGTTGGATACACTTAATGGTAAGGTCTCGGGGAGTGTTGCTAAACAAAGAGACCTTGCAGTTTAGGTTCATAGTTCCCTGAAAGTGGAGTCACAGGTAGATAGGATAGTGAAGAAAGTATTTGGTATGCTTTCCTTTATTGGTCAGAGCATTGATAATAGGATTTGGGATGTCATGTTGCACCTGTACAGGACATTGGTTAGACAACTTTTGGAATAAGGTAAAAACAGATGCTGCAGATGCTGGAAACCAGATTCTGGATTAGTGATGCTGGAAGAGCACAGCAGTTCAGGCGGCATCCCAAGTCTGGACAATTCATGGGGACAGTGCTGAGCTGGAAGTTGGGAACTGCGGTGAGGTGGGGGAAGGGGAAATGAGGAAACTGTTGAAGTCCACATTGATGTCCTGGGGTTGAAGTGTTCTGAGGCGGAAGATGAGGCGTTCTTCCTCCAGGCATCTGGTGGTGAGGGAGCGGCGGTGAAGGAGGCCCAGGACCTCCATGTCCTCGGCAGAGTGGGAGAGTTGGGCCACGGGGCAGCGTGGTTGATTGGTGCGGGTGTCCAGGAGATGTTCCCTAAAGCACTCTGCTAGGAGGCGTCCAGTCTCCCCAATGTAGAGGAGACTGCATCAGCAGCAATGGATACAAACATTCAATTCTGGTCTCTCTGCTATGGGACAGATGTTCTGAAACTTGAAAGGGTTCAGAAAAGATTGACAATGATATTGCCAGGTTTGGAGGGTGTGAGCTATAGGGAGAGGCTAAATAGGCTGGGGCTACTTTCCCTGGAGCATCGGAGGCTGAGAGGGGACTTTATAGAGGTTTATAAAACCATGAGGGGTATGGTTGAAACTTTATTGCTGGAACAGCACAGCAGGTCAGGCAGCATCCAGGGAACAGGAGATTCGACGTTTCGGGCACAGGCTTCCTGAAGAAGGGCCTGTGCCCGAAACGTCGAATCTCCATTTCCCTGGATGCTGCCTGACCTGCTGTGATGTTCCAGCAATAAAGTTTCAACTTTGATCTCCAGAATCTGCAGACCTCACTTTCTCCATGAGGGGTATGGATAAGGTAAATAGACAGGGTAGGGGAGTTGAAAATTAGAGGGCATAGGTTTAAAGTGAGGGGGAAAGACTTAAAAGGGACCAAAGGGGCAACATTTTTATTCAAGCGTGGTGTGTGTTTGGAATGAGCTGCCAGAGAAAGTGGTGGTGATTGGTGCAATGACAACATTTAATAGGCGTCTGGATGGGCAAATGAATAGGAAGGGTTTAGAAGGACCAAGTGCTGTGAAGTGGAACTAGATTAAGTTATGATATCTTGATGACATGGAGGAATTGTATCAAAGGGTCTGTTTCTGTGTTGTATATCTCTGTGATTCTAACTCTATGCAAAATACTGTAATGAGATCTCCTCTCATTCTTTTAAAGTCCAGAGAGTATCACCCTAAACTGCTCAATCTCTCCTCCTAAATCAAACCCCCTCCATCTCTGGGATCAATCTGAAAAATGATGAGGAATTTGTTCAGTTTGTTGAGGTTTAGAAATGGGCAATTAATTCCAATTGATCCTTATTCTTTGCCTGCTTTCCTGAACAGAATTTATAATCACTGTCCCTCCCAATCCTTGCAAGTGAAATCCAGTCCAGGGTTTTGCTGTCCAATCCCTCCCCTCATCAGAGGTAAATAAATAATTGAAACAGATTTATTTCCATTTTCCCGCTGTTGCTGCACAATTTCCTCTGGGTGTCATTGTGAGGAATGATGAGGGTGTTAAAAAAAGATTTGCTCGAAAGTAACATTAATAAAAAGGAACTGCAATTCTCAGTGTTGTCATGTCCGGGAATAGGCGAAGTTTAAACAAGTATGCATCAGCCAATTCTCCTTCACCACCCTCACCTTCCTGTCTCCGTAACCTGAATTACCAACCTTAACCTTCACCTCCCCCAATCCGAACAAGAACCCTCAAACCTAGCCCACACCTCCCACAATCTGAACCCTAACCACTAACCCTCAACAATTAACCTTCACCTCCCACAACCCTAACCATTAATCCTCAACCGCTAACCCTCACCACCTACAACCCTAACCCTAATCCCCAACCCTAGTCCTCACAAACTGTAAATCTCATCATTACCTTCACCATACTCCTAATCCTTGCCTTTCCTCAACTCTAGCCCTCATTTACCCACAACCTACAACCCTCATCTTCCCCAAGCCTACCTTTCTCACACCCACAACCCCAATCCTAACCCTAACCCTCAGCTCCCCGCAACCCACACCCTAACCCAAAGTCCCAAAATGCAAACCCCATTTAGACCGTGCTGCACTGAATAATGCAGAATTCCAGTTGAGAAAGATGCGCATAAGATTAGTCACCAGCAGCTCGCAGATCCAGAGTCACTTGGGTGAGACATGGGCAATAGATTCGGGCAAAATATAGGAACACAGGACTAGGAGGAGATCATCTATCTTCTTGAGTATGTACCACCATTCAATTAAAACTTGGCTCGTGGGTGTCACAACACCATTGCCTTACTTTAGATGAGTAATCCAAAATAACCTTCTTGAACAAAAATCAATCAAGCACAGTTATGAAATCTTTGATACCCAGTCTCGTCAGCTTTCATGGGGAGAGAGGTCCATATTTCCGTCCACTTTGTGTGAGGAAATGCTTCCTGATGTCATCCCTAAAAAGCCTGGCTCAAATTTCAAGATTCTGCCTCCTTTCTGGGCTCTGTTTACAAGTCTCCATGCCCCTAAAACTATACAGGGGCACTGGAGCAGACCCCTGGCATTACAGACAGTCTGGAGAAAGTTCACTCAGCTGATCCCAGCAATGGGAGGACTATTTCACGTGGAGACAATGAGGAGATTGGACCTATACTTGTTGGAATTAAGAAGAATGACATGTGACCAGATTGAAGCATATGAGGTTCTTTAGGAGCGTAACAGGGGAGTCGTTTGCCCTTGTGGGAGGGTCAAGGTTCAGAGGTCACAATCTCACAATAAAGGCTCACTTGGTTAAGCCAGGGAGGGGGAGGAATTTTTTTGTCTCAGAGAGGAGCGAGTTTTTCGAAATCTTTAGCACAGGCGATTGTCAAGGTTTGTGGTTCATTTTTTCATGTAATCTGGTTATAGAGTCATAGAGATGTACAGCATGAAAACAGACCCTTCGGTCCAACTCATCCATGCCGACCAGATATCCCAACCTAATCTAGTCCCACCTGCCAGCACCCGACCCATATCCCTCCAAACCCTTCCTATTCATATACCCATCCAAATGCCTCTTAAATGTTGCAATTGTACCAGCCTCCACCACATCCTCTGGCAGCTCATTCCATACACGTACCACCCTTTGCGTGAAAAAGTTGCCCCTTAGGTTTCTTTTATATCTTTCCCCTCTCACCCTAAATCTAGTTCTGGATTCCCCCACCCCAGGGAAAATACCTTGCCTATTTATCCTATCCATGCCCCTCATAATTTTGTAAACCTCTATAAGGTCACCCCTCAGCCTCCGACGCTCCAGGGAAAACAGCCCCAGCCAGTTCAGCCGCTCCTGTTACTGGAAAGGATTATTTAATTACCCTGTGGAAGGTGGTGATGAGCTCTGTATAGACCGTAGTAAATTGGGATTGGGGGTGTAGGTGCACCCACAATGCCTTTAAGAAGGGAATTCCGGGATTTTGACCAAAGCAACATTGAAGGAACATCAAGCCTATCCAGCCTCTCTTTATAACTCAAACCCTCCATTCCCGGGAACATCCTGGTAAATCTCTTCTGAACCCTCTCCAGTTTAATATCCTCCCTATAACAGGGCAACCAGAACTGGACACAGTTCTCCAGAAGAGGCCTCACCAATATTCTGTACATGACTTCCCAGCACTTATACTCAAAGTTATCATCCCAGAGGTGAACAATCAATCTCAAATGTGAGAACGAAAATGACTGATGCCTAACCTGTCACCTCCTCCCAGACCCATGGCATGCAGATCCAGAAAGCCAGAAGAACAGTATTTGGAATGGTTTATCTGCTCCATTCCCTCAAAGCAGACGCTGTGTATCCCAGCACCTTTCCATTTTCTGCCCCTTTTTGCAAAGGCTTGGAATGAGATCCAGGAGACTGTGATGCTGTCATTGATTAAAATAAATCTGTCTTCCTTCCTGACTAGAGGGAGGACATGAAATCTTTCAAAACATAAATGTGAACAATTGTACATTCCCTACCTCGTAACTCCCTGTTTAACCTCCAGTTTACACCTTCCACACGAGCAAGTTTCACTTTGAAATCAAATCCAATCGATTGAGTAAGATGTCGATGTTTGATTGCAAAGCCAGAGTAACCTCCCACAACGGTCTGTGTTCAGGAGTCGACACAATCTGTTTTTGAATTACATTTGTTCCCCTCACTCAGTGCTGTGTCCATTTCAGTGTAATTCTGATCAGCGAATCACACAAACTCTCCAGAACACTCTCTTTTTGTAGGGGTAATTACGATGCTTTAATTAATCTGCAATGAATATTGAACAGGGGGAGTATATGAAGATGATATTCTCTTTCTCTCTTGTTGCACACATATGGGCTGTCAAATCCGTTCTCAAAAAGGCTTCAACAACTGGACACAACACGATAGAGACTGAAATCTCTCTTGTAACAGACTGATGCATATTCTGCCTGCAATTAGCAGTTAGTAAATAAAATCATACTCTCTACAGCTTCCAACATCAAAGCCACTATTTCTTGCAAACCTGTCTTTCAGGGTTTGATGTTAAACTGGGGTCACATCTACCCTGCATGAGAAGGTCTTATGACACTGTTTTGAAGAAGAGCTCTCCCCAAGGCCTGGGCCAATACCTTCATCAGCTGCACCCAATGCCATGGAATCTTTTGCATTCAGCTGAGCAATCCTCACATTAATATCTCATCAAGTTGCAGGTCGATAGGATAGTGAAGAAGGCGTTTGGTATGTTTTCCTTTATTGGTCAGAGTATTGAGTACAGGAGTTGGGAGGTCATGTTGCTGCTGTACAGGACATTGGTTAGGCCATTTTTGGAATATTGCGTGCAATTCTGGTCTCCTATAGGAAGGATGCTGTGAAACTTGAAAGGGTTCAGGAAAGATTTACAAGAATGTTGTCAGGGTTGGAGGGTTTGAGCTATAGAGAAAGGCTGAATAGACTGGGGCTGTTTTCCCTGGAGCATCAGAGGCTGAGGGGTGACCTTACAGAGTTTTATAAAATCATGAGGGGCATGGATAGTAAATAGACAAGGTATTTTCCCTGGGGTGGGGGAATCCAGAACTAGAGGGCATAGGTTTAGGGTGAGAGGGGGAAGATTTAAAAGGCACCCAAGAGGTGGTGTGTATATGGAATGAGCTGCCAGAGGAAGTGGTAGAGGCTGGTACAATTGCAACATTTAAGAGGCATCTGGATGGATATATGGGCCAAGTGCTGGCAAATGGGACTAGCTTAGTTTAGGATATCTGGTCGGCATGGACAAGTTGGACCGAAGGGTCTGTTTCCGTGCTGTACATCTGTAAGACTCTATGACTTAAAAACAACGGCTCCTCTGACAATAGAGTACATCCTCAGTATGGCGCTAGGACTGTCAGCTGCATTCGCCAATGAATGAAATCCTGTCTGGGGCATCAATCCAGTTAAAGAGAACCTTATAAGGCGAAGTAATGGAGGGAAATGCTATTAAAGGTAGATAGAAAAGAATGGGAGGAGTCTCAAAACTCACATAAACTGCTTTAGCCTATAGTACATGCCTATACAGTATCAATCCTTGTTCTTTCCTGATATCTCAGCATTGCTCTGCCCTTTAGCAACAACATCTGAAATGATATAGCACCAGATTCCATGTGTACAATGACAACAACCAGCTGTCTCCTCCCCATCTCTCTTGATCTCTTCACTGCCTTGGAAACATCAGACTTCCTGGTCCAAATTCCAGCCTGGATGAGACGAAAGATCTTCAACTAATTGTTTTTTAAATTCACTCATGGATAAAGGCATCTCTGGCTAAGTCAGCATTTATTGCCCATCCCTAATTGCCCAGAGGGCAGTTAAGAGTCAACCCCATTGCTATGGGTCTGGAGTCACATGTAGGCCAGACCAGGTAAGGATGGCAGTTTCCATCCCTGGAGGACATTAGTGAACCAGGTGGGTTTTTCCCAACAATTGACTATAGTTTCATGGTCATCATTTGACCCTTAAGTCCAGATTCTTTATTGAATTCAGTAAAGATAAGTTATTATCTTCAGACCTTGTCACAAACTCTACTTTTGACAACCATTAACTTCAGCCTCCATAGCTACTGCCTCAGATGGAATCAGAATATTCACAACCTTGGTGTCAGATTTGACAGATCTTCACAAAGACCCCTGTTTCCTTTTTCACAACATCCCCCAACTCTGCCCTGCTTCATGGCTTTGGAATAGTGCAGGTGAGGTGGCAAAGTGTTATGACTGAGGCTGCAGACGTACATTGTCACACAGGTCCCACTCCACAGATCAATATGATGATGGCAGTGGTAAAGACATTGGATTTAGTAATTCACGGTCACAGGCTGGTATTCTGGGGAGGTGGGTTGGAATCCCACCATAGCAGATGCTGAAATATGACTTGAATGAAAATATCAAAGCTGGACCATCTTAACTGTAGTAAACACCCATCTGGTTCACTAATGCCTTTTAGGGAAGGAAATTTGTAATCTTTGCCTGGTTTGGCACACATGTGACTACAGACCCACAGCAATGTCATTGATTGGTCGAGCAAGATAGGGACGGGCAACAAATGCTGGTCCAACCAGGGATGCCCACATCCTCTGAACAAATAAATAAAACAAAAATACTTTCACCACTTATCAACATGTCTAATTAACTGTACTGAATTTTAGTCAAAAACAGGTATCAACAGGTTTTGCAATAAGCACAGTTTTGGATTTATTATTAAAACAAACAGCTTATTCAATAAAGATACAATACTCGGGCTTGGCAGCAGCACTACTGATCGAGCTGGTTGAGTCATAAAGGGGACATAGCTGCTGGACTGGAACTACACAGACCCTAACCCTGACCCTAAACCTTACCCTAACCCTAATCCTGACCCTAACCTGAAACCTAACCCTGAAAAAGAACTCACCAAGGTTCTTTAGACAGCAACTTCCAAACCCACAACCATTTCCATTGAGAAGGATGGAAGAAGGACAACAGCAGCAGATACACGGGAACACCATCCCTTGCAAGTTCCCTCCAAGCCACTCACCGTCCTGACTTGGAAATATATCGCTGTTTCTTCACTGTCATTGGGTCAAAATCCTGGAATGCCCTCCCTAAGGACATTATGGGTCTACCTACAGCACGTGGACTGCAGCGGTTCAAGAAGGCAGCTCACCCCCACCTTCTCAAGGGGTGACTAGGAACGGATAATAAATGCTGACTCAGTCAGCTGCACCCACATCCCTTGAGTGAATAATAAGAAGCATATCCTGTCAGTAATACAGAGGCATAAATGTTTATTCCTCCACCAGTCCCTAAAACACACGCACACCCTTCAGGAAAAACAGATGGATGATTCTGCAGAGATTTGCTTCCTAAAAACAAGATACTGTGTTAGCCAATCTGTCATTCACCAAGCCAAAACGATAATGCATAGATCATTCTGGAGTTTGTTGCACCAATTGCATTTAACCAGACATGGTTGTCTCTGAATCCATACAGACACAGCTTGCTCGGAAAATACAAACTTGAGATGTTCTTTCAATCACTCTTTCAAAAGGACAAATAGATTTCACTCTGAACTGATGTCAAGGGTTCACTTTTCAGAAATGGGAGAGATCAGCTGGGCAACTGTCTGTGTGGATTTTCTCTGGGTGCTCCGGTTTCCTTCCACAGTCGAAAGATGTGCAGGTCAGGGTGGATTGGCCATTCTAAATTGCTCATAGTGTTCAGGGATGTGCAGGTTAGGTGCATTAGGCAGAGGTAAATGTAAAGTAATAGGGTAGGGGAATGAATGTGGGTGGGTTACTCTTCAGAGGGTCGATGTTGATCTGTTGGGCCAATTGGCCTTGTTTTGCACACCGTAGGGATTCTATGAATTCTATGAACTTTTTTACTGCAACTTTCCTCCAATTCAGCTTGTTCTTTGGAGGCTTTCCTCCAACTCAGATAAAATTAGCATCTCGAGAACAAGCTAGTCACTGTTCAAATGGGTCCAGCAGGGCCTACAGCAAAACAAGCATTCATCAACAGGCATGTTATTTCTAGGAAACATTACAAAAACAAAAATGAGAGAAAGATGGAGCGGTTCAGTGAGACAGTGGAGGGCACGATCCCCATTGGTGGAGAAAGGGTAGAAATCGAGGCTGCCGAAGGAGCCAGAACTGGAGGATAGGAAGGCGGACAGGTTTGTATGTCTTTATCAGAAATAGGATAAAGCAAGGTCATGGGGCAATTTGAAATGGAGGGTGAGATTGTTAAAATGGCCATGTTGTGTCACTGGAAGCCAGTGAGGGCAGGGCTGAGCTATGGAGAAGAAACAATCAGATCCATCCAAACAAAAGCACACCATTCTGATGCTTGAAGCTTCATGAACAGTCACCCTGCACCGAGAGCAGACGGGGTCACCTTCTGGAAGTTTAAAAACTCTGGTCTGGAAGGTGGCACTGATGGTGCTATCCCTGACAGACAGCTGCTCCCAACTCAGATTGTGGCATCAGCCAGGAACCATTCAGATTTATCATACAGATGCTTATTACGATCCCACAGAAACAGACAACTCGATCCAGACATTGATAATCCTTCAGAAAACAAGGAACTGTCCAGCTTAAACCTGCCCGAATCTGGAACCATTTCTATGTGAGACCCTCGCCTCCTCGGCCAATCTCTCTCCTATTTCACACTCTCTCCACAGGGGACGAAACGTCTGCAACACAAATTCCCAGCTCGGCGAACAGAATCACAACAACAACGAGCACCCGAACTACAAATCTTCTCCCAAACCTTGAACCTCTCCTCCTTAAATCCTGTCCTATTACTGTCAACTCTCTCTCACTCTCCTTCAATACCCTTCCTCTCTGACCCTCAACCCACTCTTTCTCTCCTCAGCACCTCACTTTCTTTCTCTCTCCACTTCATTCCCTTCCCACACAATACCTGTAGTGATTGCAATGAGGTCAGCCAGGTCGACCTCATAGAATATGAGTTCCGTGTTTGGGGCTGTTAACTTGGTCCAAATAGTGAGCCCTGGCTGACAGATATAATCAGGAGGGTCAGAGGTTCTGTTCACTCTGAGAGCTGGTTCAGAGGGAGCAGTACTAGAGTCAAGAATGCTTGATGTGTAAGTAAAAAGTGACTTGGTGACAGGATACTGGCTTCTGTGGAGTTATTTCAATACATTCACTCTCCTCTCCACCCCACTCTCTTCCTGTCAACCCCTTTTCTTTGTCCTTCAGCTCCCTTTCTCCTCTCCACTCCTCTCTGTCTCCTCTCAAGCTCCTTTCTCTCCCTCAACTCCCTCTCTCTTTCTCACCTCCTTCTCTGCCTCCCCTCAACACAATTTCAACTCCTCTTTCCTCTTCAACTACCTCCTCAATACAATAGCTCCCTCAACCCCTTCTCTCTCCTCTTCACACCTTCTCTTCACCTCAATCCCTTTACATTCTCCCTTAGCTCCCTCTCTCTCTTCATCCCTCTCTTTCCTCAACATTCTCACTCTCTCTTTCTTAGCCCCCTCTTTCCTCCCTCACCTCCTCTCTCCCTATCAACCCCCTCTCTCTCTTCCCTCATCTCCCACTCTGGCCTCTGCACCCCTCTCTCTTCCCCTGCCTCTCCCTCTTGATTCTCCCTAGTGACCAAATTAAAATAATAGGAGCTTGGTCTGGGAATAGACAGCAATGTTTCAAATCAGGTTCTTTAGGGGAATGGACACCCTAAGATGGTAATGATTGTTGCATCTAGTAAAGGAAATGCAAAGGAAGCCTTTATTTTTCGTGTACATTTTCCTTTTACCCAGTCCTAGACATTAAGCTAAACAAATCTCCAAATCTGATCTGAAACCTTCCTCACTTTGCATTTTTATTTACGTAACTGTCTTCACAGAGAGAAAAAAAATGCTGTTTTGTACCTTTCTATGTTGTGGATGCTGGTGGCTTTGAAATGCTGAACAGTGGATAATGATCATTCAGTAACAAGCAGAAAGCATTTACCTGATAATCAGACTGTCCACAAACAAAAGCACTTGCCTTTTGAAATGGAGATACCAGATCACATTCACTGGCGATCCCTCTCTCAAAGAAGCAGAACCAACAGGAAGTAGCACAGACTTCAGACCCACTTCATTATTTATCATTTCACGAATAAAACTAGCATCTGTTCATGTGTAAGATGGTGCCTGCATTTTGTTTTATTCCAGGCCAATTGGTTTTACTCAGCAGAGGGGCACAGCTGCAGTAGCCCCCACCATGACAGCAATTTACACACCAGCTTTCGGAACACAGGACACCCAGAGACATTTACCAGGATCATTATAAAACAACAGCAAAGGAGCTCTTGTGGCCCAGTGGTAGCCCCTACCTCTGAGCCAAGAGGTGCAGGTTCAAGTCCCACCTGCTCCAGAGATGTATCCTAAAACATCTGAAAACAGCTGGAGTTACATGAGGAGATATTAATGCAGAGATCCCTGATTTGCGACCAGCTAAAATATGAGTATGATCCCATGCAGGGACCTGGACTTACAGACATTACCTGTACTTACAGCTAGCTGTTTTATATTGTCCTGCATTGTGTTGGACTGGATGTGGGAAGAATGTTGGAAAAGTCCAGAACTAGGGGTCACAGTTTAAGATTAAGGGGTAAGCCATTCAGGACTGAGATGAGGAAGAATTTCTTCACTTAGAGAGTTGTGAACCTGTGGAATTCTCTCCCACAAGAAGTTGTTGGGGCCAGTTTGTTAGAGATATTCAACAGGGATTTGGAAGTGGCGCTTGCAGCTAAAGGGATCAAGGGGTATGGGGAGAGCGCAGGAGTGGGATATGGAGATTGTATGACTGGCCATGATCGTATTGAATGGTGGTGCAGGCTTGAAGGGCTGAATGGCCTACTCCTGCACCTGTTTTTTATATTGTTTCTATGTGTTCCAACTTGTGAACAGACTCCAGAATGGAACACATTCACAACCTGGAAACTGCCTGTATCAATAGCCAGAATGAAAAATGGAACTAAAAGGCAAATTTTAGAGAACAGAAGTGAATTGGAGAGGTGTAGAGAGAGAATTCCAGGACCAGGTCAGTTGCAACTTGAGGTTTAGACATCAATGGTTGAATGATGTCAAGAAGCCAGGATTATGGAGATGTGAAGGTCTGCGTGAGGATTGTGAGGTAGGAGGAAGTTCCAGGGGGGTAATGCCATGGAGGAATTTGAAAAGAATGAGTATTTTACAATCTTGATGTACACACACAAAGATAAGATTCTTAGGGTACATGTGGTAAGATTGTTTCCCCTTGTAGGAGAACATGAGACCAGAAGGTATCATCTCAGAATAAGTGGTCGCTCAGTTAGGACAGTGATGAGGAAGAATTTCTTCTCCCAGTGGGCAGTGAATCTGGGGAGTTCTTTACTGCAGAGGGCTGTCGAGGCTGGGTCATTAAGTACATTCAAGGTTGAGACAGACAGAGTTTTAATCAGTGAGGGGAGTCAAGGGCTGGGGGGGGGAAAGGCAGGGCAGTAGAGTTGAGGATGATCAGGTCAGCTGCGATCTCATTGAATGGTGGAGCAGACTCGATGGGCTGAATGGCCTATTTCTGTTCTCATATCACTTGATTTTTATGGTCTTACACTTGGATATTACCAACAGCTGCATTATGAAACTTCACACATCGCAAATGGGGCCTTACACGAAAAGAAACATCAAGATTATACATTTAAGCAGCATCTCAAATATCATGAAATGTCCTGAAACGTTGCAGAATTGTCAATGATGCACATACCTATATTACCTTACACAATAACACAGGAATGGAGCTTTAGTTAATCACCACTGGATTGTGTGGGGGCAATGTTCTCATTCAACAGACTCTGCATTCACTGCATTTGTATAAAGAAGGAAAGAATTGTATTTGCATAACAACTTTCAAATCCTCAGCATAACCTAAAGTGCTTTCCAGCCAGTTAAATGCTTCTCAAATTGACTCTTGGTTTGTTGGAAATACAATAATCAGTTTGCTGTGGGTGCAAATACTGGAAACATTTTGAAGGATTGTAGGAATTTATTTAAAGTTCTGTGACATACCTGGAGTGGTTTTTCTAAAAGAGATGATTGAAAGTTCACTTTGGGCATTGGTGATATTTATTTCAAATGACATGCCTGGTGACAATGAGTTGCTCTGTTGAAGACCTTACTGAGCCTGTTTGAACACTGACTGGTTGACAAAAGGTACTGGTTTCATCTCAGTTACTGGAACACCTGCAAGTGACCATCTCCAACCAAGAGAGAATCTAACCATCGTTGTCTCTTGTCATTCAATGGCATTGCCTTCACTGAAAACCTCACTCGCAACATCCTGGCGATTATAATTAGTCAAAAACTCAACAAAACAGACAACAAACAGGAGGTGGATGACCTGGAAAAATGGTGCATTAAGAACAACCTAGCTCCCAATGCCAGCAAAACCAAAGAACTCATTATTGACTTTCGGCCCCCCTACACATTAACAGCACAGAGGAGGAACAAGTGGAGAGTGTCAAGCTCCTGGGATTAGTCATCCACAACAAGCTTTCTCGGACTCTTCATGTGGATACACTGGTTACAAAGGCCCAACAATGTCTCTTCTTCCTCAGGCAGCTGAGGAAATTTGGCATGACGGTGAATACCCTTGCCAACTTTTATAGGTGTGCCATCGAGAGCATTCTGTCTGGATGTGTCACTACCTGGTATCACTAGATTAGAGTGGTGCTGGAAAAGCACAGCAGGTCAGGCAGCATCCGAGGAGCAGGAAAATCGACATTTTGGGCAAAAACCCTTCATCAGGATTAGAGGCAGAGTGCCTGCAGAGTAGAGAGATAAATGAGAGGGGGGTGGGGGTGGGGAGAAAGTAGAGATTCTTGTATAGGGAGGAGGAGAACTTCTTCAAGGCAGTCATCACTCTAATCTAGAATCTGGCTTCCAGCATCTGCAGTCCTTGTTTTTACCTCACTACCTGGTATGGCAACTGTACCATTCAAGATCAGAGACAGTTACAGAGAGTGATGAACTCGGCCCGGACAATCACAAAGGCCAACCTCCCATCTATAGAATCCATCTACCAGGCCCACGGTTAAGGAAAGGCCACCAGCATTCTCAAAGATCCATCCCACCCTGGCAATGTTTATCTACAACCTCTACCATCAGGGAGAAAGTACAGAAGCCTGAACACATGCACCAGCCAGTTTCGAAAGAGTTTCTACCCTACTGTTATTAGAATACTGAATGGATTCACAAACTCTGAACATTCACCTGTACCTGTGTTTTTGTTTTTGCCGCTGTTTACCTTTTATTTACTTATCTATGCTACTTAACTCTGTGATAGACAATAGACAATAGGTCTGAAAATGTGCTGCTGGAAAAGCGCAGCAGGTCAGGCAGCATCCAAGGAGCAGGAGAATCGACGTTTCGGGCATAAGCCCTTCGTCGATTCTCCTGCTCCTTGGATGCTACCTGACCTGCTGTGCTTTTCCAGCAACACATTTTCAGCTCTGATCTCCAGCATCTGCAGTCCTCACTTTCTCCTCCTAATAGACAATAGGTACAGGAGTAGGCCATTCAGCCCTTCGAGCCTGCACCGCCATTCAATATGATCATGGCTGATCATTCCTAATCAGTATCCTCTTCCTGCCTTATCTCCATAACCCTTGATTCCACTATCTTTGAGAGCTCTATCCAACTCTTTCTTAAATGAATCCAGAGACTGGGCCTCCACTGCCCTCTGGGGCAGAGCATTCCACACAGCCACCACTCTCTGGGTGAAGAAGTTTCTCCTCATCTCTGTCCTAAATGGTCTACCCCATATTTTTAAGCTGTGTCCTCTGGTTCAGCACTCACCCATCAGTGGAAACATGTTTCCTGCCTCCAGAGTGTCCAATCATTTCATAATCTTATATGTCTCAATCAGATCCCCTCTCAGTCTTCTAAACTCAAGGGCATACAAGCCCAGTCGCTTCAGTCTTTCAGTGTAAAGTAATCCCGCCATTCCAGGAATTGACCTCGTGAACCTATGATCTGCCTATATTGCTCACAAGACAAAGCTTTTCACTGTCCCTTGGTACACGGGACAATAAATTCAATTCAATTCAACACAACTGGACTCACCACAGAAACATAGCGGCTACAGGAGCAGGTCAGAGGCTGGGAATAACTCCCCTCCTGATTCCCCAAAGCCTGTCCAGCATCTGCAAGGCACAAGTCTGGAGTGTGATGCCATTCTCCCCACTTGCCTGGATGGATGCAGCTCCAAGAACATTCAAGAAGCTCAACACCATCAGGACCAAAATAGCTTCATTGGCACCACATCCACAAACATCCACACCCTCCCCCACCGATGCTCAGTAGCAGCACTGTGTACCATCTACAAGACGTACTGCAGAAATTCACCAAAAGATCCCCAGATAGCACCTTCCAAACCCACTGTCACTTCCATCTAGAAGGACAAGGGCAGTAGATGCATGGGAACACTACCCCCTTCAAGTTCAAGACGACACCACCTTCTCAAGGGCAACTAGGGACGGGCAATAAATGCTGGGCCGCCAGCGACACCTGCATCCCACAAATGAATACACTTTA
The DNA here is from genome assembly GCF_004010195.1 of Chiloscyllium plagiosum. NCBI lineage: Eukaryota > Metazoa > Chordata > Chondrichthyes > Orectolobiformes > Hemiscylliidae > Chiloscyllium > Chiloscyllium plagiosum. The sequence goes on from NC_057740.1 coordinate 43,067,690, forward strand.
AAAATGCTAAATCTTGGGCTTCCTAGATATTTCAAAGATAAACTGAAGAGAGTCAGGGAGGTCTAGGGGTCCAGCCAGCTAAATACATGCCCGACAATAGATGAGTAATCATTGAGGTGCTCAGGAAGTCAGAATGGAGGAGCCAATAGACATAAGGATGGGGTGAAACTATGGAGGCTTTGATCACAAGGATGAGAATTGTTAAATCAAGGCAGTGTTTTCTTGGGAATCAGTGTAGGTCAGCAAGCCCTAGGGGAGCTGGGTGAATACATTTAGAGCGAATGACATTACAAGTATGAGAGCTCTGAAGGACAGAACTTTCCAAAATCCACAAGCTGGGAATTAGGAATGAAGGGAGATCTCGAGGTGAAGTGTTGGTTGACAGTTATAGCACCAGCTGGGCTGAGGCTGGATAGGAGCTGGGTGATAGTACGGATTGTGAGAGACATCGGGGGAGCTGGTGTCAGCTGCATATAAAATATTTCAGTTGTGAAGAGTCTGGTTCAGCCTATGACATTGGACAGGGAGCGTGCAGGCTGTGGCTTGGAAACTAAGGGTTTAATCTGCCTTGACAGGATGTGATTGCAAAATGTCAAAGCATTTCAGTACTAGCCAAGCGTGGCAGGGATTCCTGCCAGCTGAGCTCACTGTGAACGTCTCTTCACACATCCTCCAGGCACCTCCTGGTGAGTGTCTGAAACCATCATCAAGCCATCAACCAGCTCCAATCACCCTTTGTGTGGAGGGCTTCCCCAACGCTGCCAGCTGCTTCCTAAACTCGCTGCAGGGGACTCTCTGCTGAATTCCATTGCCAACATTGCACTGCCACAGGCGCTGTCTTTCATAGGAGATAGTCTGGTTCCATCCACCCACTCCAGGGACAGATGGGCCTCGTGGCCATTATCTGAGAAGAGTGAGGGGTTCTGGGGGCTCTCCCCAGTGTTCCAGACTGATATTGGTCTAGGACTTATGCCCGAAACATCGATTCTCCTGTTCCTTGGATGCTGCCTGACCTGCTGCGCTTTTCCAGCAACACATTTTCAGCTCTGATATTGGTCTCAATCAACATCATTAAAGAAAAGATGATCTGGACTGCATCACATCACTGCCTGTAGCAGCTAGCTGAGTGTGAATTGGAAGCTCCTGGGCTGTCGTACAGAAAGCTACAACACAACCTGCCACCTTTTGGAATGTCTAGCCAAGACCAATCTCTTTGGTCCTTAGCAGTCACCCAGGGCTTCTGGGTAATTAAAAAACTGTTCAGTAAAGACTCGTGTGTAACTTGGGATTATCAGGTGGCTCACTCAGACAAAGCTAAATTTTCTTGGTGTGTTCCTGCAGACTCTCGAAGGAACATAAGGTGTAATCTCAGAGCATGCAAATCTATCAATAATAAACATCCTGGGGTTACCACTAAGCAGATTGGCCATATAAATACATTGCACGGTCAGGGACCAGGAATCCCACAGTGAGTAACTCCCTCCTGACTCCTCAAAGCCTGTCCACCAGCTACAAGGCACAAGTCAGGAGTGTGATGGAATACTCCCCAATTGCCTGGATGGGGGCCACTCCAGCAACACTCAAGAAGCTTGACACCATCCAGGACAAACCGGCCCGCTTCATGACACCAAATCCACAAACATCCACTTCCTCCACCACTGACGCTCAGTAGCAGCAGTGTGTATTATCTACAAAATGTGCTGCAGAAATTCACCAAGTTCCTCAGACAGCACCTTCCAAACCCACAACCACTTCCATCTAGAAGGACAAGGGCAGCAGATACATGGGAACACCATCCCCTGCAAGTTCTCTTCCAAGCCACTCACCATCCCAAACTGGAAATATATTGCTGTTCCTTCACTGTCGCTGGGTTGGAATCCTGGAATTCCCTCCCTTAGTGCATTGTGGGTCTACCTTCAGCACATGGACTGCAGCGGTTCAAGAAGGCAGTTCTCCATCACTCTCTCGAGGAGCAACTAGGGACAGGCAATAAGTGGTGGCTCAGCCAGTGGTGCCACACCCCAGGAGTGAATAAAGAAAATGAAGGGAGCCATGCCCTTATCTCAAGTAAATGTAATGGATCCCGAGGTCACTATTTGACAAAAAGCATGATTGTTCTCTCTGATGTTATGGCAAACTTACACTTCACTTGATCATCATCTGAAATAGATAATGGTTTTTTGCCAATAATCCATGACTGCTTGTGGGATTCTGCTGTCCACAACATGGTTGCCATACCTTATGTTGGTGAGTACCCTTTCCAAAACTGCTTCATTGCCTGCAACATACTTCAGGAAACCGCAAAGTCATGAAAACACACACATATGCGTGCACGCGCACACACTCTCACACTCACAGACACTCACTCATTCACACTCACTCACATACACACACACACACACTCACTCATACACGGTAGGTAAAATGGTTGGACAGAAATCCTGGTCTGGAGTTAATACACAAAATGGATTTACTCTGAACTATATTGTCTCTTTGACATGATGACCATGTCAGTGTATCATTGAGGGGTAATGGCACCTTTTAAGAAGGGCTATTAATGATGCATTAAGCAGGTATAAATATTTCCCACATGGTCAGGTAGCAATTGTAAGTTGTATTGTAACCCCAGCTCTGTGAACACTTACTGGTAATGTTTTAAATTCACCCATAGGACATGAGCAGCAGCAGTGACTCACCTAAACAACACATCTTAAACCATGCAGCACTCCCTCAATACTGCACCGGGATGTCAGTGTTAGACTCAAAGTCCAGATTTTTGTGGAGTGGAGCTGATTTGACAGGTTCTTACAATGGTGGGCAGGACCTGATTCTGGGATTCTCATTTCCAGAAATTTCATTGGCATGTGGTTAGGATGCAGGTATCCACTGCACAGATAGTTCAATGCAGCTAAATGTGAGGTGATGCACTTTGGGAAGAATAACAGGAAGGCAGAGTACAGGGTCAATGGAAAGATTCTTGGTAGTGTGGATGTGCAGAGAGATCTTGGAGTCCATGTGCATAGATCCCTGAAAGTTGCCAGCCAGATGGATAGTGCTGTGAAGAAGGCATACGGTGTGTTAGGTTTCATTGGTAGAGGGATTGAGTTCCGGAACCGCAATATCATGCTGCAACTGTACAAAACGCTGTTGCGGCCACACTTGGAATATTGTGTACAGTTCTGGTTGCGGATAGTGCTGTGAAGAAGGCATACGGTGTGTTAGGTTTCATTGGTAGAGGGATTGAGTTCCGGAACCGCAATATCATGCTGCAACTATACAAAACGCTGTTGCGGCCACACTTGGAATATTGTGTATAGTTCTGGTTGCCTCATTATAGGAAGGATGTGGGAGCATTGGAAAAGGTGCAGAGGAGATTTACCAGGATGTGGCCTGGTCTGAAGGGAAGGTCTTTTGAGGAAAGACTGAGAGACTTGGGTCCTTTCTCATTGGAAACAAGAAAGCCTAAGGGGGGATTTGATAGAGACATACAAGATGATCAGAGAATTAGATAGGGTAGACAGTGAAAGTCTTTTTCATAGGATGATGATGTCAGCTTGTACGAGGGGGCATAACTACAAATTGGGGAGTGATAGATTTAAGACAGATGTCAGAGGCAGGTTCTTTACGCAGAGAGTGGTAAGGGCGTGGAATGCCCCACCTGCTAATGTAGTCAACTCAGCCACATTAGGGAGATTTAAACAATCCTTAGATAAGCACATGGATGATTTTGGGATAGTGTAGGGGGACAAGCTGACAGTAGTTCACAGGTCGGTGCAACATCGAGGGCCGAAGGGCCTGTTCTGCGTTGTATTGTTCTATGTTCTATAATATTCCTGTTCTTGCAGGTTCCATTACTGGGAGTGAGCACTCACCACCCACCCTCAGCAATATCATTGTAGTTTCTGATGTAGATCAAGGCTTTTCAATTAACTCCTGAATTCCAGGTAACCCTCGTCCTGAGTGGGGAGTCAAATCAAAAACTCTTTCAGTACTCCCATTGAAAACTTGTTTCCACTTATACTTCCTCTTAACGCTGTCAATCAATCGCAGTCATACATAGTTTTATTGACAAAAAGGCATTATCCACTTCACATGCTCTGATATGAAACCGTAACAAAGAAAGAATAAGTTATCACAAGGTTCTAAAGATGTCTAGGAGTTGGGAAGTCATGTTGACATTGTACAGAACATTTCTGAGGCCTTTTCTGCAATACTGTGTCTAGTTCTGGTTACCCTGGTATAGGAAGGATATTAGGAGAAAGTGAGGACTGCAGATGCTGGAGATCAGAGCTGAAAATGTGTTGCTGGAAAAGCACAGCAGGTCAGGCAGCATCCGAGGAGCAGGAGAATCGACGTTTCGGGCATGAGCCCTTCTTCAGGAAGGATATTATCAAGCTGGAGAGGGTTCAGGAGAGATTTACCAGGATGTTGCCAGGTATGGAGTTATAAAGAAAGGCTGGGACGTTTTTCACTGGAGCGAAGGAGGTTGAGAGATAACCTTATTAAAGTTATAAAATCATGAGGGGTATTATATCTAGGGATAGTGGGTGGTGTCTTTTCCCTAAGATGAGGAATTTCAAGACTCGGGGGTACATTCTTAAGGTGAGAGGAGAGGGATTTAAAAAAGACATGAAGGGTAACTGTTTTACATAGAAGGTGACTCATGTGTGGAATTACCTTCCTGAGAAAGTGATGAATGCAGGTACAATTACAAAGTTAAAAAGACTTTTGGATAGATACATGAAGAGGAAAGATTTGGAGGGATGTGGGCCAGAAGCAGGCAGGTAGGACGAGGTTAGTTTGGGATTGTGGTCAACATGGACTGGTTGGATCGAAGGGTCTGTTTCCATGCAATGTGACTCTATGAGTCTATGCCAACCTCCCCTGCAGGTTGTGTCAACATGACCAGCATTGTCCTGTGAGGGTTCACGGCTTGATTGCCTGACTGTCACAAACATTCTAACCTGCCAGCCTTACCATCCACTGCCTCCATTGTCTGCCTCCTCCCCAACTTCTCAGGATGAAAATATATCAAGCAAGTGCCTCCTTAATGTTGATGAGTTTGCAGAGTTAGGAATTCTTTGAGTTATGTCTCTGTCGGAGAAATTTGCCCAATAGGTAAGAGATCACAAAACACAGCTCGAAGTGAAATTGACAAACAGTTTATTGCAAGTGATATCGCTGGAAGAGAAATTGACCCAGGCTGACACAGAACTGACAGTCTGCACAGACAGATCAGATTTCTCCTCCCAGAGCTGATGATGAGACCAGTTTTATAGTAATGCTGCACAATGACACTGATTAAGAAATGGGAAACTACAATGTTTCTGGAAATGGAGTAATTTAGTTGCAAAGATGCTAATTGGAAAACACTTTATCGGATGAATGTCCTGTTCCTTCACACAATGAAACATCCTGACAGTATCATGGTTCCATTCATCTTCACAGGGAGGTGTTAAAGTCTTTTCTGAAGTGGTGAGGTACTTCCATTGTCCTGTGGTGCCTGTCTGTCTGTCCTGCTCTTTGTGTGGCTTTAGTATTGCTGGGTTGTGAAACTGTCCTTAGGGCTTTGAGATCTCTGTCATGTCCATGGGAGCTTAAAGCGTATTCCATTGTCTGGGTGCTGTCTGACCCAGTTTGTGAGCTGCTCAGGAATTCTGGGTGTCCTGGTACAATTAGACCAATTTGCTTTTGTGGGCCTATCATGGGTTAGCAAATCTTTTCCTACAGTCTCTTATCTGCTTCATGGAAATCCAGGCCCAAGTCTCTGGAATGGGATGAAAATCTGGAATTATTTGTCTCAGATGCAACAACATTGCTCCCCACTGAGTCAACGACTGCTTTTCTGAACAGCAGCAAGTGACAAAGAAACTTTTCAATACTGAGATTAATAGAATTATGGTCTTATAAACAGTATCAAGGAATACGGAGCAAATTAAATGCAGTTGAGGTGCAGATTAAATAGCAGGACCAGATGACCTGGTTTTGGTTCAATGTTGGATATAAAAGACGACAACTCGAGGAGTGCAGCACTCTGTCAGCACTGCGCTGGGAAGGGGATCAACCTGGGAAGAGGTTTGTGCTCAAGTCTCTAAAGTGTGGCCTGAGCCCACAGTCTTTTGATTTAGAGAGGAGAAGGCCAGGATTTCATGCTTGTTTTCAGAATCCTGAACGTTGGTCAAGAACAGCATTGTGTTGGGTGCCCTGTTGTGCTGTCTTCCATCAGGAGCAAGGAAGCAGCAGTGACCAGTCTTAATCCAAGCTCCTCTAGAGATGAGAGGGCAAATCATTGTCCTGCAGAGGCCCTGGAAACTTCCAGAAGCTACTGGATCCCTTCCTGTAAAGGCACCAATTATTATTGCATGGGACAGGAGGAAGGGAGAGCAAGCAACTCCAAGAAGCCATTCCAGTCTAATCATTGCATCTTGGAGCCATAACTAGCATCTTAATGAGTACTCCAGGATTAATTTGATGAACATTAATTTCACAGAACACAGCTAAACATTTTCTTAGTGATTAACACTCTTTCTATGGCCTGGGAACTATGCCAAGCATTTTTCAAATGCAGGTGGATTAGGAGCGTAGTGATTTAGCTACATTAACGCACTGTTGTGAAAGTTAATTTGCTGTGAAATGCTTGCCAGGCAAGCATGAGCAAATAAATACAAGAGCGATGGTCTCCAATCATTCATAACTGGGGTCCATCAACCTGGGGAATTCAGAATAAATATTGCAGATCATTCTGCTTCCAACAAATTAGAAATGCCTGGAATTTACATCCTCCCAGAGAGATTTAAACTTACAATGCACCATTAGAATTCTTCACATAACACAGAGACCTTGCTAACCTGTCTAAACGGACAATAAATATGTCACCACACTAATAGTGGAAAAAGGGTCTGGTCAGTTCACACCCTCAAGTTGAGTACAAACATCAGGCTGACCCTCCTGGTGCAGTGATGAGGGAGTGCTGTAGTCCTTAAGCTGTGAACTTGAACTCAAAGGCTTGTTAAAAGTTGCACAGCACCATTTCAAGGTGATCCAGGTGTTGGAGCTAATAGTTATCCCTCAAGCAAGATGACAAAAAACAATCATCCAGTTATTGTTATTATAATTGCTGTTTGGGAAATTTTGCTGTGTGCGAATTGGCTGCTCCATTACTGTGACTATACTGTGACAGTATTTATTTGGCTGTAAAGTATTTTGAGATGGTCTGAGGTTGTGAAAGTCTCTACATAAATGCAAACTTTGCCTTTCTGTCAAACAGCTGTCACGCTTGGGGTGGGATGCCCTTGCTAGTACATCAATCTTATTAATGTTTCGACTTGGCTCAGTACAAATGACCTGTCATTGACAGTGCTTCGCTGCTGAATCTATGGGTTTCTATTTCAAAACACGACAAAGAGCTGACTATTAATCACAAGGGAGAAACGCGGGGTGTGTGCACAGTGAAGTGAAATCCTTTCTGCATGCCTCATTGGGTCCAACATGGCGCAGTCATTATCCATCGCAAAAGATGTGTGCGTTGCTGACTGGGAATCAGTTCCTTCACATTGCTGTGAAAACCACCATGAAGGTCAGTGATTGAGAAGGAAAAACACATGAAGAAACTGCAAAAACACAACGGCTGATTCCAATCTGTATGGTGAGAATGAGAGAGAGCAAGAGCTTCACAAAATATAAGATTCTGCAAAGGATTGATTACAAGCCAGAGCAATGAGCTTTGACCTTTATTTCACCCACTCAAATCTCCAAGATGAATTAAGCTAGGACTTTGAACCCATGTACCCCTCAGCTTGCCAACAGCAATAAACTTTCTTGTATGGAAACAAACTAATTACAGCAACTTGTCTGCTGGAGACTAGTGCACAGAGACCCCAATGAGCTGCGTTGAAATATATCTCCCTGGTGTGGCTGTGGAATTCAGGCAGGCACCACAGTCACTGCAGCAAATCAGTCTTTGAGTGTCACAACAACGATAGTCAGAGAAGTCTCCAGGAAAGAAGAAGACCCTTCAGCCCATCAAGTCTGTGACGGTCATAGAATCATACAACACAGAAACATAATCCCAAACTGAACTAGTCCCACCTGCCGGTCCTGGCCCATATCCCTCCAAACCTTTCCTATTCATGTACTTATCCAAATGTCTTTTAAATGTTTCAATTGTACACACAACGATCACTTTCTCAGGAAGTTTATTTCCCACATGAACCACCCTCTGTGTAAAACGTTTGCCCCTCCTGTCTGTTTTAAATCTCTCTCCTCTCACCTCAAAAATGTGCCCCTTAGACTGAAATCCTTCAGCCTAGGGAAAGGACAACTACCATTAACTCTAACTATAACCCCACATTATTTTATAAATTTCTATCAGGTCACCTCTCAACCTCCTCCACTCCAGTGAAAAAAGTCCCAGCCTTTCTTTATAACTCCATACCTGGCAACATCTTGGTAAATCTCTTCTGAACCCCAATCCAGCTTAATCATATCCTTCCTCGAACTGGGTGCTCGGAACTGGACACACTATTCCAGAAGAGGCCTCACCCATGTCCTGTACAACCTCAACATGATTTCCCAGCTCCTGGGTCAAAAATAACCACCTATTTTAATCCCATTTCCCAGCAGTTGGCTCATAGTCTTGGTTGCCTTGGTACATCAATGGCACATTTAAGAACTTCTCCAATGTGATCAGGGTTTCTGTCTCTACTCCTCCACAAATACTGAGCCTAATGTGTATTTGTTTTATTATCATTATTATGAAGACATTTATTATGTATTTTGTTGTTGTCATAATTCTACCTCAAGCAAGTCAGAAAGAAAAGAAACAAAAACAGAAATTGTTTGGAAAAACTCAGCTGGATGCTGTTCAGGGATGTGTAAGCTAGGTGCATTACTCAGAAGGAAACACAGAATAATAGGGTAGGGGAATGGGTCTGGGTGGGTTACTCTTCAGAAGGTTGGTGTGGAGTTGTTGGGCCGAAGGGCCCATTTCCACAGTGTAAGGATTCTATGAATTTGTCAATTGTATTCTAGCGAATTTGTTCTAATGAGACAAGCGTTATAGCACAATGGCCTGTACCGTGAATTCTAAAATGCTGCTCACAATCTTAAGAATGTCCAACCAGCATTTTAGAGACAATTCAATACTTCTTAAAGTCACTGCTCTCAGATGAAATTTGAAACTGGGACACAAAGGAAGATCACCAGAGGCTCAGCCAAAGGGGTTAAGGAGCATCTTAAAGGAGGACAGAGAAAGGCAGAGATGGGGAGGCACTTGAGCAGGGAATCCCAGATCTTGGAGCCCAGGTAGCTGAAGGCATGGATGTTAAAGATGGGGCAATTAAAGTCTGGGATGGCCAAGAGGTCAGAATGTGAAGGAGCACTGAGAGTCGTAGGGCTGAAAGAGATTATAGAGAGAGGAAGGTGAAAAGACCATGGGAGGACGTGGAAGCAAAAATGCCAGTTTTGAAACAGAGGTGTGGTCGGAGCTGGGAGCTAGTATAGATCAAACAGCACGGGATGAGGGCTAAATGAAACTTGGCTCAGAATTGAGGCTGCAGAGTTTGGGATTAACTCAAGGTTACAGACTGGAGGATGGGAGGCTGAGCAGAACGGTGCTGGATTTAATAACTTCCATTTATTTAAGACTTAATGATGGCAATACACAGAGACACAAAATAATGAATACATCTAGGACCAACATTTCCTTACATTTAGAAACTATCAATTGCTTCCGAGAGGGAACAGTTTAAAAACAAGTTACATTTTATCAATTGACACACCTCCATGGAAACGTTATAACAATTACTCAGGAGAATGGTATCTAGAGAAAGAAAGGTGAAAAATTTGGCAAGAGATGAGAAATGAACAAGTTGATAAAGATGTAATGTCTTTCCTTTCCATTTTCTCCTGATCACAGTCTTGTGGCTTTGACTACATTCTAATCTGATGACCAGAGAAGACAGTTTTGTATAAATTGACCCAACATATCAGACCACCCAAACTTTCAGTACCAACATGCTGTTTAAGTCTATACCTGGTGTATAGGTTAACCATGTACACTAAAAATGGCATGTTTACAGCTAGATTGAGATGAACAGCCAACTTTAATATTTCTCCTCAGAAAAGGATAACACTTGTCTTTGTGCACAGGGTTAAGAAGGCAATAAAGTGTCACCAAGATGGTACATGGGAGCTTTAGACTTGACCACAAGGAGCAGACTCAGTTTGGTGAGTGACAATCAGAAATGGACCTCTAGCAAAGAGAGGGAAGCTGTCTGAAGCTAAACATTGTACCATTTGTTGACTCATCAAATCCCCTGCAGGCTGGGGATTCCGTCTCCATGTGAAAGCTTTGTGGGAATGGAAAAAGAAATCAGTCCTGACGATGATGCCAAAGACCACATGGACCATGAGATCAGAATCAGTCACTGGCCTGACCTTTGGCAGCATCCATTGGATTGGGTCTTTGAAAGTCATCAGAATGGTTACATTGCACCAGAAATGCAAGTGAAGAACTAAATCAAACTCGAGTCCATGAAAGAGATCAGTACAATGAGTTGATGGAGTTGCTTCATGGAACAAAAGTGACCCAGTCTTGCAGCAGAAGACCAGGACTGTCCAGATCCCAAATGATCACAATGGGAAAATGACCAGATTCCAGTGGTCCATCATCAGACCGTGGTGAAAACACAGGTACCCATTACACTCCTTTATCTTACACCTTACACCACATCAGCAACACACGAAATGCCCCTAAATTTCAGCACAATCAGCAACATTCAGATCATTCAACAAACATGGAATACCCAATTCAAAGGACAAAAGGTTTGTGGAGAATTGATTCTGAAACTGAAACTGAAAGTGTCAAATTTGATCCAGAGTGGGATCCCATGATGATGCCACAGCCAAAGTGACCCAGGAGGATTTTGATGAACTCTTTGCAACAAAGCCAATGAATGTGAGTGTTTAAAATATTATTTTTGCTGAGGTATTTTATTAAACGAAGCATGATACATTGATTTAATATGAATTATCTGAGTTATTTTCACATTTTGAAAGGGTGACCACTGGAACCATCACAGGCAATTCTCATCTTGTACTCAATGCATAAGTTAACCCTTCATATTCATAACATGTCAGGCTCAGAGAGAATGTTGGGGTTCGAGTGGCAGTGATAGCACCTCCAGCTTTGAGTCAGAAAGCCCTGGTTCAAGTGCTAACTGCTCCAGAGCTGTAATAGAATGTATACATTGACCCCTGCTTTTAGAACATTATTTTGAAACTTTAAAGATGGCACATATGATATTTCTTTTGACAATAAATTTTCCAATCCATGTTCTTCTCCTTTGAGATAATTGGGCATGGGTGACTTGTTCCCTCATCACCGTTGACTTAATCAACATTCATCATAGGACCACCTTCCTCACGTGGACTATAGTCATTCAAGATAAAAGCCCATCCCCATTTGGGGTGGGGGAGGGGCTAACTAGAATGACCCCTGGAATGTGGGACTTTGCTGGGACTTCTGCTCAGAATTGAGAAGGTTTACCAGAGATTTTATAAAGCTGTTCAAAATGATAATTTTAGAAATAATTTAGAAGAATGAGGGGGGATCTTACAGAAACATATAAAGTTATGAAGGGAATTGATAAGATCGAAGCAGGGAGGTTGTTTCCACTGGAGATTGAAACTAGAACTAGGGGGCATAGCGTCAAAATAAGGGGGGAGCAGATTTACGGCTGAGTTGAGGAGAGTCTTCTTCATCCAGAGGGTTGTGAATCTGTGGAATTCCCTGCCCAGCGAAACAGTTGAGGCTATCCTATTGAATGTTTTTAAGGTAAAGATGGATAGATTTTTGGCCAGTGAAGGAATTAAGGGACACGGTGACGCGGCGGGTAAGTGGAGCTATGGCAATGCAAAGATAAGCCACGATCATACTGAATGGCAGCGCAGGCTGGAGGGGCCAGATGGCCTACTCCTGCTCCCATTTCTTATGTTCTTATGAAGGGTTTTGATGGTGTAAGCAAAGAGAAATGCTTTCAGTGGCAGGAGAGTCAGTCACCTAAGGAAATAGATTCAAAGTAATTGGCAAAATAAGTACAGGAAAGGGGGCAAACATTGACACTCTCTTACAATGTGAAAGGACAGTGGAAACAGATATGATAGTAACTTTTGAGACAGAATTGGGTACATATTTCAATGAAAAAATATTACAATTCTATGGAACAAAAGCAGAGAAGAAAGGCCAATAATGACTGTAGAGCTGGCACAGGCGTGATGCTTGAATGGCTTCCTTTTCCATTCTATGGTCCTTGGGTTTCCAATCCAGGCTGATGTACCAGTGCAGTACTGAGGGAGTGCAATGTTGTTGGTAGTGGTGCTACCTTTCAGATGAGCTGTCAAAACCAGACTCTGATCTTTTGGCTTCAAGACTGAATGCTAGAGATCCCATGAAGTGACTTGAAAAGCAGGTAAGATCTTTCGAGGGTCCTGAGCCAATATTGACCCATCAATCAACATCTCCAGAAAAAGAGGTTAGTTGGCAATTATCCTTTTGTGAGATTTCGCTGTTCACCCATTGTGCCACATTCCTTACAGTAAACAGTGACTACAATTCAAAAATGTTTCATTGGTCGGAAAGCACTTTTTCAGAATGTAGGCTTTATTGAAATGCAAGACTTTCTTTCCTTACTAGTTGGTCATTTGTCTTGAGGCTAGGATCTTGCTGTCCAAATAGCTGCGGCATTTCACTGTAAGGGTAAAGTTACTGTAGTTGCAGGTGGTGGTGGTAGTTTACCCTGACGGTCCCCATGCCTCAGGATGAAGGAGACATTGATAAGGAAAACCAGCCGACCATCCACTGACTCCATCTACCTTCCTGTTGCCTTGGGAAAGCAGCCAACATCATCAAAGACCCCTCCCACTTCAGTTATATCCTCTTACAGCCTCTTCCGTCGGGCAGAAGATATAAAAGTTTGAAAACACGCATCAACAGATTCAAGAACAGCTTCTTCCCCGCTGTTATCTGACTTTTGAACTGACCTCTCATATATTAGAGTTGATCTTTCTCTGCACCTTCTCTGTAGCTATAACACTATATTCTGCATCCTGTTCTATTACCCTGATGGACTTATGGAAGGTATGATTTGCCCGGTTAGCACGCGAAACAATACTTTTCACTGTATCTTGGTACATGTGACAATAATAAATCAAATCAAACAGGGAGCCCTTTGTAGCAACCTCAGTCAGTTCAAGAATTGAACCAATGTTGTTACTATCACTGTTTTGTTAACCAGCCCTCACCTCTTTGACCCCTATAATAATATTAAATGTCAAGAGATCCCTGCATAGGGTACTTGCTTCTGAGTGTACCTGGCGTTGCCAAGTCTGATTGACAATATTTCTGGAAATTAAAGGAAGGCCATGATATCCTGACCACACACCCACACCCACACGCACCGAAACCATTGGTTATTCAGCACATCCATCAGCTCAGTGCCTTACCTTCCTCTGTCAACTGGACAACAAACAGACTCTCCCTTACCTGGTTAGACGATATTTGTCAAACAACACTTCTCCCCTTCCCCAGAATCTTCTTGGGGGGTGGAGGGATGTCAAATGACCCAAGGAATAGAGAATAAAATGCTCAACGTGTTCTCTTTAATACCCCGCTTTGAATTTTCTCCAGACTTCCACTCTGGGAGATAAACCTTTAATCCCTGGAGGTTCCCAGGCAATACAGCAGATTTGGCAACTGCAGGAATAAATGAAATGAAGAAGCAGAATCCGGGGTTTTTCTTTTGCCTCTTCCAGGTTGTGGTTTTATTCTGAGTCAAGGTAATTTGGAACTGTTAATGTATTTTACATGAAGTGCCTCAGTATCAGACAGCTCACCATCTCTGGGCATCCCCAGCTCCTCCACCTCCCAGCTGCTGCTTTCAGGTAATTCCTCAATTTTTCTCATTTGCCGAATCCCCCCCGGACAATCTCTGAAAGAGCCTGGTTGTCATGGCAACCACCATCGTTTCTGATGAGCAAACGAACTGCTGACAGAAGGATTTATAAACAAGGAGAGTGGATTTGAAATTGGATTCTGAAAGGCAGGGGAATCCCGAGTTATTTTCATCCAGGGCTCCACTGGGAGGTTCAGTAATGGGCTTCCCTTCAAATGTTGGCAGTTTCCAGTCAGGGTATAAATTAAAGTCAGACCTTAACCACATTAATCTCTCTCTAGCTCATGTTTGATTTTCTCTCTCTCTCTTTTCCTGCTTTGCTGCTCTTCTCTGCATTTATCCTGCAACCCCTCTTTCTCTGCTATTCATTATTCTCTGTCTCTCCTTGACTCTTTCTTGGTTTTCTCTATATCTTGTTAATGGTGTCTCTTCCTTGTTTCTACCTTCCTAATCCTTCCCTTTGTGTGGTGGGATTTCTCTTCGTATTTACCTGCAGTGCTCTCTCTCTGCCGGTCATTCTCTTCCTGTACCATTGTGTCCCTCCCCCATTTATTTTGGTGGATGTGTCCCTTTCTCTCTCTGTCTCTCACTACCTGTGTTCACAATTTTTTCCATCTCTCACTGGGAAGTCTGTGCCTCATCAAATCAGTGCAAAGGGGAAGTTGACCCCTTCCCACACACACACACCCGCTCACACCCACACACACTAATACACACACACACATACACACTCACACACAAAATCACACACCTACACTCAAACCCACGCACATTCACACCCCCACACACACACTCACAATCACACACACACATTCACACACTTCTCACACACACTCACTCACACACACACCCACACACTCACACCCACACTCTCTCTCTCACACACACACACACACCTCATCCCAAATACTCACACCCTCCTACACAGACACACTCTCCCACACACAGAATCATCAAATGAAGGTCGAAGAGATGTTTTTGGGAGGGGAATTGTTTAACTGGTCACCAGACTGGGAGAACAGACCAACCCCAACTGCAGGGGCCTGGGGGACGTTGGAGAGAGGGTGTGTGGTGGAGGAAGGGGACTGCAAACTGAGAACACATCAGTCCGGCCTGGTAAACCTAATCCCACCCCCTACCCCCTAAACTACCAAACATATCAGCAAGGAAAAGACACCAAAATCCTACCATATCATAGGGCTGCTCACTCATTACAGCAAGACATGGGGTAGCATAGTGGCTCAGTGGTTAGCACTGCTGTCTCCCAGCACCAGGGACCCGGGTTCAATTCCACCCTTGGGTGACTGTCTGTGTGGAGTTTGCACATTCCCCCTGTGTCTGCGTGGGTTTCCTTCAGGTGCTCTGGTTTCTTCCTGCAGTCCAAAGATGTACAGGATAGGGTTAAGGCTGGGTCTTCGGAGGAGCAGTGCAGTTCGATGGTCTGAATGGCCTCTTTCTGTACTGTAAGGATTTGGTGAGTGGTGGTGATTTAACCTGAGGGTCACCATGCCTCAGGTAAGGTTAAGACGGAAGACCTTCACAGTAGCCTCTGCATCACAAACCAGGTAGCTGAGTGAACACTAACCTTAGTGTGGGTCCAGCCCCACCCTGTTTGTTTCAACATTGCCACCTTTTACTCAACATATCGGTGACGCTGTATTCTCAATCTGTTAATGGTGAAAGGTTCCAGGCACTGAAGTTAAAAAGAAAACAGGTTGATCAATTATAAATTTATTTGCGTTTAAAATAGCAACAAGGGAAAGTGAATTTCGCTGGACACTGTGGAAAATTATACGACACTCCATCAATAATGCCCCAGCACTGCCTCATCAGGAGTGACCGAGTGCTCCACACATCGCTCTGTGAGGAGACACGGTGATGCAGTGTGTCAGTAATGTGCAGGCTTTTTGTGTTAGCACTTTCTCAGCAAAGTGACCTTCCCCTCTGATCCATACCTGGGTGAGTTAAATCTTTCCTGGCTAAGAGCTAAACATGGAGTGTTCATTACTTTTTGATAGCAGTGAATCATTGCTTCTTATCAAAGCAGAGGCTTTGAGAGAGCAATTCGAACAGGCCCACTCTTCATGTATTTCTCCAATTTGGGGAATTACTATTGAAAGTGCTTCCATTGACCTGCCAGGTATCACGACTCACAACTTCCCCCAGTTCCTTCTGCTAATTATTTTACATTTCCCTCTAGATACCCATCACCTTCACACCACCGGAAACACTTTCTCCTTACTTACACAATTTCCTCATCAACCTGTTCACACATGTTATTACACAGCTCTGGAGCAGGTCAGATTTAAACCTGAGACTCCTAGCTTAGAGGTTGGGACGCTGCCACTCTGCCTCATGAGCTGCTCCTTATTTATACCATTAACTTTCCCCAATATGAACACCTGAATTTAGTCTCCTCTTCACCCTCTCTGTTCTAAGGAGAACAATTCCAGTTTCTCCAGCCATTCAACACAAATCTGTAATGTCTGTCCCTTCTTAAAATATAAAAATTGGAATTCATTTGACACAATGAATTACAGGAACAGAAGGAGGACATTCATCTCATCATGTCTGTACTGGCCCCCTGAGCATTTAGATTTAGTGACAATCTCCTGCTTTATCCCTGAAACCCTGAACATTGTTTCTATTTCAATAACTGTCTAATAACCTCCTGGTTGTCTCAGCCTAGTCTGAAAATTGAAACTGAAAATTGAACTTTTGAAACAAAAGAAACAAAAAAACAAATCAACATTAGCAAATGATGAGAAGTAAAACCAGCTGGAAAAGCTCAGCACGTCTGGCAGCATCTGTGGAGAGAAATCAGAGTCACTGTTTCAAGTTGAGTGACCCTTTCTCAAAACAGTTCTGATGTTGCCAGACCTGCTGAGTTTTTCCAGCAATTTCTGTTTGTGATTTCCACCATCTGCAGTTTCTTTGTTTTTTTTAAAATAATGAGAAGTGTTTGGTTAAAGATGATTCATAGAACTTTATCAACCCTTCCTTGGTGGGCAGCACTGTCATCGTCTAAAGAGGCCATTCACCCATCATGTCTATGCTGCTCTTCACTTGGAGAAGTTCCTTCTTCTTCCATTCTTGTTCCTATTCCCATTCCTATTCCTTCCTATTCACACCTTACAAAATACTTTTCCAATTTCCTCTCAGATGACTCAATTCTAGTCTTTACCTCAACAACTGATTATGGAAAACATTCTCTGTTCTGGTCTCTATATTACAAAAAGGTAGTGGAGAAGGTAAAAAAAAAATTACTGGAATCATATCAGATCTGAGCGGTTATAACAGCTATGATAACTTCATTGTCCTTGTATCATGGGGAACATTGGTCTTTGGCAGTTTCTTGTCCAATGCTTCCTACATTTGAACTTTCACAATAGAAACTATCCTTCAATGAATTTCTTTGGCTGTAAGGCAATGGGAGATGCTGCATAAAGTGATGGGTTGTAAAGGAACTGGAAGTTCACATGGTCTGTAGAAGTGTGTTTTTGAATACAGACATTTAATACACATATGTTCATACAAACTCATAGATAATGTAATTCATGCGTATTGCTGCACTGTGTATGTACCTAAGCTTAGACTGGGAACTTAGAAGAGGGAACAAACTTGCATTTATAAAACAGCTAACATAACACCACTGAGCCAAAACAGACATAGAAGAATGTTTTGAAGTGTAGTCACTGTTGTAATGTGGAAAACACCATGACCAATTTGCACATGGGAAGTTCCCATAAACAGCAATCTGATATCAACCAAATGTCTGGGTTTCAATGATGTTTAGATAGTGATAAATATTGGTTTCACAACATGGTCAGAACACTCCATGCTATTTTCTGAAATATTGCCATAGGATCATTTTCACCCAGCTGAGAGGATAGATGGAGCCTAGGATTGACTGGAAAGCAAGCATCTTCAACAGTGCAGAACTCCCTCAGTGCTGCCCAGTCAGAGTCAGCTTGGATCACCAACCACACAATGGGACTCTAACTCACACCCTTCCGATTCAGACTATGACAGTGCTACCTAACACGGTAAGGTTGATGTAGAAACTCACCTCCTGCTTCCCCAAAGCCTGACCACCATCTACAAGGCACAAGTCAGGAGTGTGGCAGAATGCTCCACACTTGCCCTGGGTGGGTGCAGCTCCAACAACACTCAAGAAGCTTGACACCATCCAGGATAAAGCAGCCGCACTACATCCACAAACATCCACTCCTTCCAGCACTGATGGTCAGTAGCAGCAGTAGATCCTTAGACAGCATCTTCCAAACCCATGACCACTTCCATCTAGAAGGACAAGGGCAGCAGGTACATGGGACCATCACTCCCTGCAAGATCCCCTCCAGATGAAGGTTGGCCAGAGGAAGAAACAACATTTGCTTTCAATCTTTTCATGGTGACCCAGTTATTTTTATAACAATTGTTGCATCATTGTGAACATGCTACAGCCATCTAATTAAGCAACAATTCTTATTTTTCAGTCTCTTCCAAAATCCCGACTCACCCAACAACAAAACTGATCAAAGGCCCAATCTTTATAGAGCTCTTCAATTTAATAAGGACAGCTTAATCTGCTCTGCACTCCCACCACCCACCCACCCAAAAAATCAGGTCTAATGGAAATCCCCTGGAATATCATATTAGATTAGATTAGATTAGATTAGATTAGATTAGATTAGATTAGATTTGTGGGCGGCACGGTGGCACAGTGGTTAGCACTGCTGCCAAAGCAGAGGCTTTGAGAGAGCAATTCGAACAGGCCCACTCTTCATGTATTTCTCCAATTTGGGGAATTACTATTGAAAGTGCTTCCATGTCATATCTTGGATTGAGCTATCAGACGATATGGTTTGAAGATGCACACAGATTAGCTCAGTCCTAGTTCTATGGTCAGTTTGATATGAACAGACAGTCAATTAACGATGTCAACACTGACTAACCTGACTACTCCCCCAACCCTGACACTACTCCCGCCCACCAACACTATCGCTCAAGCTTCAGAGATATGTTTGCTCCCAGATTTAATTCATGTGTTCCTCAATCTTGTTTACCTCTTCTGCCTTATCATCTCTCAGCTCCTTCTTCCTTCTCTGCCATCGGTTGTGTACTCCCTCCTTTCTTTTTACAGCTGTGTGTGTTACCTCCTCCTCTGGTTTACCTTCTCTGTTCTCTGTCCCCTTTGTACTTCTTTCCATTTCCTCTCCTCTCAAATTCCTCTCTCCACCACTTTTCACCAGTTTCTTTTCCCTTTCTTCTTCTCCTTCTCATTTCCCCAACTCTCTCTGTTTGTCACTATTCGCATCTCTCCTCCTTCTCCCCCTCACTCTCTGTCCATTACCCCTTCCCTCTTTGCATTGTCCCTCTCCCTCTCTCCATTCTCCCATCCTTTCTCTGTTTGACAATTTCCCTTGTTCTTCTTTGCTCTCTCTTCATTTTCCCTCTTTCCTACTCTTTCTCTCTTCCTCCCTCTTCTTTTCCTGTCTCCCTCCCATCTCTCTTTCTGTCCTCCCCTTTTATCCTGAAAATACTTCTGTCGCATTTCAAACTCATGTTGGATGTGTCTCTGGTGATGGGGACAGCTTTTCTTCTGCCAATTGTTTCCCCGTGGGAGCAGGCAGACAGATGGGAGTGTCATGGACAAGTGGGACAAACTGGTGCAGGGCGGAATCTGAAAAGAAACTGCCTTTGGAAACCAAGGTCACTGCAGAGAAAGCAGGAGAAATCTGAAGCTGGTGAAATTATTCAGGAGCTTCACAACCTGCCCATCCACACACTCAAAGGAAACCTTCAAGGCTCCATGTCAAAGATTAAGAAAATAATGAGGTTGCAGATTGTGCTGCAGTACAGTTCTGCTGCTATTGAGGATCCACAGCGTGGCATGGATGCCCAGATTCGAGTTATTCGATTGGTTTGAAGTCTGTCCTATTTAGCACAGAGATAGTCCCACACAACACGATGGAGGGGATTCCCAATGCAACGACAACACTCCATCTCCACAGGTCTCTGAGCTGTATGCTCAGCAGTAACTTCTGGAACCAGTCACCATGATTGGAACATTGGAGGGAATGTTGGACTGCTCACTTCTTCCACTAGCGTCAGGGACAGATCGACCTACAATCGGTCGATTGATGAGGACAAGGTCATGTGGGCTTTTCCCTCTTTTGGTTCCTTCACCAGCTGCTGCAGATATAGACTACCTCTGTAAACCTACAACCTACTCAGCTCAGTCAGTGATAGTGCTACCGAGCCACTCACCTTAAACATTATCTACACTGTTCCCCTCAACCACTCCCTGGGTCCACTTTTAATGCTGAGAAGTTGCATGAATTCAGTTCCCAGTGTAATCAAACCAAAGTACAATTGCAACAATAACTTTTACCTTTAACAAAATGTGTCAAAGTGCTTCATAGAAGCAATTATCAAAATTTGACACTGAACTACATATAGAGGTTTATAAAATAATGAGGTCTATAGAATTGTTATAGAGGTTAATAAAATAATGAGCGGTATAGATAAGGTGAATGTCTTTTCTCGAGAGTGGGGTATTTCAAGACCAGGAGGCACATTTTAAGGTAAGAGGAGGAAGATTTAAAAAAGACACGAGGGGCAGATTTTTCCACAGAGTGTTTGTGTATGGAATAAACTTCCAGAGGAAGTGGTGGACATTTGAATAAATACATGTATAGGAATTGGTTTGGAGGGACGTGGGCCAAGTGCAGGCAGGTTTTACTAGTTTAGTTTGGGATTATGGTTGGCATGGCTGTATGACTTTGTGACTCTATGACAAGATACTCTGGCAAATGAAGAAAAGCTTAAACAGGTTCGTTTTTAAAGAGAATCCTTCAGGACTGAAGCAGTGAGGGTTAGGGGGAGAATTCCACAGCTGAGGGATCAGGCAGCTGCAGACATGGTCCCTAACAGTGGACTGAAGGGGATGGAGGCCAGTTCCAGGCATGAGTGATGGTAACAGAGGCTGGAAGGCAGGTGGATGAAGCACTGATGAAAATTAGAGGTGAACTGAAATTCACTCAATGCTCAGCAGCAACTGTATGACCTTGTCAACTGGGATGAGATTGCTTGATGTGCTGATCAATAAGAAGGGCTTTTACCAACAGTGAGAATTATTAACACTGTAATCAGAGCAGACAAGTGGAGAATGGAATTCTGTACTCATTAATTACAGCCTCATGAATGAAATGTTTAAATGACTTTGAGCAAATCCATTCATTAAGTTGTTCTTCGAAAGACTGTTCCAGTTTATAATGTCTTTGTGCGTTTCTCTAGAGACGGAGGATGTACTGCTTCTGTCTCACTCCATTGCTGTTCCTGCAGCTGGTTTACAACTGAGCTCAGCATCAACACCAGGAAAGTGATAGGTAGAGAGAGAGAGAGAGATGGTGGGAGGGAAGGAGGAGAGAGATGGAGCAAGAGGGACGGAGACAGAGGAAGGGGGAAGGAATGGATAGAGAATGGGAGAGAGAGAGAGGGAGAGAGGCAAGGAGTGGGGAGAGAGAGAGTGGGAGGAAGGGGGGAGAAAAAAGGCAACAGAGAGGGAGAGGGAAGATGGGAGAGAAACGGAAAGAGAGGGAGGAAAGCAAAAAAAAAGAGTGGGAGGAATAGAGAGGGAGAAGAAGAGGCAGGAGGGGTGGAAAGATGGAGGGAGAAGAGAGAAGGGGCATGAGAGAGAGGGAGATGTAACATCAATTGGCAGTGAGGAGCAAATTCCAATTAGAATCACTCTCAGGTTGAGATTAAGAGTAAAATCAATCCCAGTATCTGACAGCAGTGTGTGACGGGGAAATGATCCATTTCTGTTCCAGCTGGGCCTGGTGGAGTCACTTTAAGCAGCTAACAAATAAATCCCAGAAATAGTGACAGAAACTCCACAACCAAAATGTTGACTTGCAGACTTTGTGCGAAACAAAACTTCTTTCATCTCAGCATGTTCTCATGGATTTCTGACCTGAAACTTTTTGACTAACATATTCTGTAGCTGTAAATAGATCTTTTGAAAGCTGTGACACTAAGCTTACTCACAGGCCTCTGATTGAGAAAACTGGTTCTGTAAATCTGACTGGAGTCAGCAATGTGGTGCGAGAGATCTCTCCGAGATACAATTAAACAATCTTCTTTCACAGCTAACAAACCAGTCTCAGATATAAACATTCATCAGAAACTGAGCTAATTGCTAGAGAGGTTGCCCATAGCAATGAGATCCAAGGAGCTATGGTCACTCCAACAAGAATGTTTGAGAACAATTCAGGAAAGGGAAAAGACTGAATGAAAGCTGGGGGAGGTGTTGAGGGTGTGTGTGTGTGTTGGGGGGGAGGGGGGGTATTGATGCCCATGCAGTCATCCACAAAACATTCTCTTTGCTTTTGCATCAACTTATTTTAAGTTCTCTGGCCTTCAGCTCATTGAAACCATGGATTGCCTGGCACTGAATCATAGAAAATTCCATGGACAGGAACAGCACAGAATTAGATACAGTGTAAAGCTTGCTCTACACTGTCCTCATTAAACACTCCCAGGACAGGGACAGCACGGGGTTAGATACAGAGTAATATTACATTCTGGGATTAGAAAAGTGAGAAAGAATGTTTTTGAACTGCTCTGTGGAATTTGTTTAAAGCAATCAGGGAGGTGATGCTGATCTGAATACAGAATAGCTGCTCTTTAGTTTATCTGATTCCTTTTGTCCTTGTTGCTGTTTTCATGTGTCATTGCCTGGAACTAGCTTCTGTGATCGAGACATTGGAAAAAAAGGGGCCAGCGAGCATCTCTATTCATTCTCAAATATGTATGTCAGGACACTGCTCGAGGTATTAGCTATTAATATAAAACGTGACATGATTTACCAGGGCCCTCTGAGTTAGAAGTGGACCACTGAGCATTAACGCAGAATACAAAATGACGGATTCTCTGTGAGACGCTTGGCTGACATGTTCCACTTCATTTAAAGATCCCATCAATGACAGACTTCAATAGAACTCACCCAGTTCCGCGCTGCATTCTCCAAATTCATTGTTTTATCTCCAATTCCAACTGCAGAGTTTGGGGATGATGGAGGAGGTGAAACTTTGCTCAGACTTGCCAGTGAGAGATTAATTTTTGGAACGTAGTTGTCATCTGTTAAAGGGACTTCTTAAATTTATTTGTGGGATACCAGTGACACCCATATCCCATGAATTATCGCTTCCCTCCAACTGATTTTTTAAAAAAAATCATTTGTGGGATGTGGCTGGCTTGGCCAGCATGTATTGTCCAGAGGGCAGTTAAGAGTTAATCACATTGCTATGGGTCTGAAGTCACATATAGGCCAGACCAGGTAAGGATGGGAGCTTTCTTCCATAAAGGACATTAATGAACCAGATTCATGGTTAGCATTGGATTCTTAATTCCAGATTAATTATTGAATTCAAATTCCACATCAGCTGTGGCGGGATTTGAACCCAGGTCCCCAGAACATTACCTGGGTCTCTAGATTAACAGTTCAGTGACGATACCACTAGGCCCTTAATGTGCACTTCCTTGAGATACTCTGCAGCTGGCTAAAAGCAACTGAGTGGTTTATTGGGCCACTACAGGGGGTGGTAAAGAGTCAATCACATTGGTGTGAGACAGGAGAGTAATATATAGGCCCACATCAGAAAATGACAGCAGTTTGGAAGAGGAGGAGGTGATGTAGTGGTAATGCCACTGGGGTTAGTAATCCAGAATCTCTAGGCTACTGCTTCGGGACATGCATTCACAATCCCACCATGCCAGATGGAGAAATATTAAATCAATTTAACAAAAAAGTCATGGTCTAAGGATGACTACTGTGGTTAAAAACCATTATGGTTCACTCATGTCCTTCAGGGAAGGAAATCAGCTAGCCTGACCAGGTGACTTCCGACCCATAGTGATGTGGTTGACTCTGAACTGCCCTCTGGCCAACTCGGAATGGGTAATAAATGTTGGTTTGGCCAATGCTGCCCATATCCCATACATAATTTGTTTTAAAATCCTTCTCTCAAACAGTAACATTGAACAAGTTGCAACAGTCTGACTGCATCACCATTGTTTTCTTCAAAATTGAGTTCAAATTCCCAATACGGGGAATTGGGAATTCACAATACAGGTATGTGAACCCCTGTTTGAAAATTCCCAGTACTTCAGTATAATTGTAACACTACTAAACTTCTTTAAATAGGAGCAGAGTTGAGTATTAATGCTAACCTGCAGCTGAGCATTTTCTAGAGTTTATGATGGATCAGCCATTATTTATTTGATAAAGAATTTGAAGCTTTGGGGTCTTCTCACATAATTCAATCGATGAGCATTCTCCACATGTCATAAGCTTCAGTGATTGAGTTAGTAACAATGACTCAGCACATAGTGCAAGATTGTGTGGTCATACCTCACCCTGCAGGAGGAAGAATGAATGGATGTAAGTCCTGTGTTTTGTTATTTTATGTATCATGCGTTGTGATGAAATGTGTTTTTGAAATGGCATTTCTTTTTATTTTGTGTGTTTTTAAGTTGTGGAGTGAAATGAGAAACAAATGTTAAAAAACCAATGTTTTGAAGGATGGCTGCATGTTTTGAAATGTGAATAACCTGACACTCATAGTAAGTATCATAAATAATTTGCTGAACAAGCAATAACTGAAATGTTTGCGGACAAATGGGAGCCGAGAGATTCTGCATAGCTCTGGATAGAAATAAGAAGTTAATTGGTCTATGGTCTATGGATTAGTTGTCAATGACAAAAGGCCTTTTGCCTCTCAATGGCTGTGATTGGTTGTCATGAAGCTGAAGATCTCAGAGCCAGGAACAGGATACCGAGAAGGGATCTGAACTCAGGAGCAGTCTTGCTGTTCTCTGCAGTCAACTATCACTTTAAACCTGGAGAAAGCCAGTTCACCCTTCTGTCAGTGATTACAGTGATTACAGTGATTACAGTGATTCTCATTGATACATCAGAGACATTTTAGAAGTGAACCAGACACCCTGTATCTTTTGCAAACCAGCGAAAGTAGTCAGAAAAGTGAAACCAGGAAGAGACTTTCAGGCCAGCATGAACCAACTCAACAGAATTTGTGGACAAAGATATCAAAATGTCTTCCCAGTTTTGTTTCCCTCCATGCCTATGTCTTTTTTCCTGTCTATACATCTGTGTGTGTTTAAGGGAGAGTTTATAAGGGGATTAGTGTTTATAACTATTGACCTGTAGCAAAAGTCTAATTAATCGTAATAAATAGTTGGTTAATCCACATTATGGAAAGAATGTGATAGCACTGGACAGGGTACAGAGGAGATTTGCAAGGATGTTGCTTGGGTCGGAGAGTTCCAGTTATGAAGAAAGATTGGACAGACTGGAATTTTCTTCCTTAGAGCAGAAGAGGTTGACAGGGGACATGTTTGAGATGTATAAAATAATGAAGGGCATAGATAGGGTAGACACGAATCTTTCTTTTCTGATGGAGGGATCAATAACAAGGAAAATAGATTGAAGGTATGGGGCAGGAGGTGTAAAGGAGATGCAAGAGAAAACGTTTTCACCAGGAAGGTGGTGGGAATCGGAAACTCACTGCCTGTCAGGGTGCGAGGAACAGAAACGCTCATCACATTGAAGAGATATTTAATTGTGCCCCTGAGATGACAAGACATACAAGGCTATGGATCGAGTGGTAAAAATGGGATTCAAATAGACAAGTGGTTGTTTTTGACCAGCACAAACATGATGGGCCAAAGGGTCATTTTCTGTGCTGTAGATCTCTATCTCTCTAGTTAAGTCTGTGATGTGAAGGTACCGGGTTTGGACAAAGCCAGAAGTCACACAACACCAGATTATAATCCAACAGGTTCATTTGAAATCACAAGCTTTCAAAGCACTGCTCCTTTATCAGGCGACCTGTTGGACTATAATGTGGTGTCATGTGACTTCTAGTTATAGAGTCATAGAGATGTACAGCATGGAAACAGACTCTTTGGTCAAACCTGTCCATGTCGACCAGATATCCCAACCCAATCTAGTCCCACCTGCCAGCACCCAGCCCATATACCTCCAAATCCTTCCTATTCATATACCCATCCAAATGCCTCTTAAATGTTGCAATTGTACCAGCCTCCACCAATTCCTCTGGCAGCTCATTCCATACCCGTACAACCCTCTTGTGTGAAAAGGTTGCCCCTTAGGTCTCTTTTATATCTTTCCCCTCTCACCCTAAACCTATGCCCTCTAGTCTGGAATCCCCTACCCCGGGAAAAGACTTTGCCTATTTACCCTATCCATGCCACTCATAATTTTGAAAACCTCTATAAGGTCAACCCTCAGTCTCCGATGCTCCAGGGAAAACAGCCCCAGCCTATTCAGCCTCTCCCTATAGCTCAAATGCTCCAACCCTAGCAACATCCTTGTAAATCTTTTCTGAACCCTTTCAAGTTTCACAACATCTTTCTGATAGGAAGGAGACCAGAATTGCATGCAATATTCCAACAGTGGCCTAACCAATGTCCTGCACAGCCACATGACCTCCCAACTTCTGTACTCAATACTCTGACCAATAAAAGAAAGCATACCAAATGCCTTCTTCACTATCCTATCTACCTGCAACTCCACTTTAAAGGAGCTATGAACCTGCACTCCAAGGTCTCCTTGTAGAGCAACACTCCCTGGGACCTTAGCATTAAGTGAATAAGTCCTGTTAAGATTTGCTTTCCCAAAATGCAGCACCTCGCATTTATCTGAAAAGATTGCCCCTTAGGTCTTTTTTAAATCTTTCCCTTCTCACTCTAAACCTATGCCCTCTAGTTTAGGTTACTTACAGTGTGGAAACAGGCCTTTCAGCCCAACAAGTCCACACCGACCCTCCAAAGAGCAACCCACCCAAACCCATTCGCCTACACCTAACACTACAGGCAACTTACCATGGCCAATTCACCTAACCTGCACATCTTTGGACTGTGGGAGGAAACCTACACAGACACAGGGAGAACGTGCAAACTCCACACTGATAGTTGCCTGAGTCGGGAATTGAACCCAGGTCTCTGGCGCTGTGAGGCAGTAGTGTTAACCACTGTGCCACCCAAACACAACAGCCTCCCCAGGGGGGAATTGAACCCCAGTCTCCCGCGTGACAGGCAGGGATGCAAACCACTATACTACCGAGGACTAGATTAGATTTCTGGACTCTTCCAACTCTGCTTACCCTATCTATGTCCCTCAGGATTTTATAAATTTCTATAAGGTGACCCCTCAGCCTTCAATGCTTGAGAAAATAGCCCCAGCCTTTTCAGCCTCTCCCTGTAGCTCAAACCTTCTGACCCTGGCAACATCCTTGTAAATCTTTTCTGAACCCTGTCAAGTTTAGCAACATCTGGAGACCAGAATTGAATGACGTATTCCAAAAGTGAATGAACCAATGTCCTGTACAGCCACGAAAAGATCTTCCATCTCAGCTTCAGGAATAATTAGGATATCTTATTTGGCCTCAGTGCCTCTACAGAGGAAAAAATACATGGGCCAAGGTGAATGGCACCTGAGCACTCAGTCCACCTTAGTGGACAGTGAAATAACTCTACAGAGATCGGTATCTGTCACCAAGTCACCCTTTATTAACATATGAAATGACCTTGACTTTAATACGGCCTCATTCAGTGTCAGCTACCAGAGTATCAGCATCTCTGATATGCCCCTTTTTATCTGTCAGCCAGGGCTCCCTGATTATACCAAGTTAACAGCCCAATGGGGGAACTCTAGCTGGCTAACCTTGTTCTAGTCACCACAGACAGTGTGCTAATGCATGGGCTCTGCTGTGATGCCAAACCTAGTCGAACAACCTGGTACTCGGGTTGAACATGAGACTCGGCAACTTTGGTGAGTTATCAAGTGACAGTCAGCTCTAACATGACCATTGTGTAGAGATAGCCCTTTGCAGCTTATTCCAGAGTTTATTACATCTGTTTTCATACAGCTCGAAGCCATTGGCTCACAGTTTGGCTTTATTGGTAAACACACTTATCCCCAATGTCCTGATCAATATTTATTCCTCCACTAACATCACTGGATTGGATCAGAATATTCATCTGGAACATTCCTGTTTATGGGATCTAGTGCAAGTTGACTACCATGCTTCCTGCATTATAACAGCGGCTACCCATTTTTGACTATGAAGCACTTTGGGGCATCCTCAGGCTGTGAAAGGCGATAGAGAAATGGAGGTTTCAGTCTGGGACTGAGAGAGTGCCAGGCAGATATGAGATTGTTGTTCTTTACAGCTCAGTGAAAGTCACGTCAAGTAAAGTTTGGAACGCTGGATAGAGCAGAGATTAAAGACAGTGCAGTCCACTCACTGCTAGGAAACACTCCCTACATTACAGCACCCAAAGGAAACACTGGTGGGAAGCTCAGGAGAAAAACAATTAATTTACTCAGTGTGGATCTGCCAATAGTAATAAATCAATAATAAATTTAGGGAAATAAAAAGGTAGAGATGTGCAGTACTAATTATTTTCCATTTTTAATTATGTGAAATTTCTCTTTAATTAGCAGAACCTGAATTTATAACGTAGGTGGGGTTACCATAATTTATTAATTTTGTGTTGTTACAGACAATGTTATATAAATATAAAATGGGTTAGAATGTTAGTTAATGCATAGATTGGGAATAGAAACAGGTTCTGGGCAAGTGAGTAACAGGATGGAGAGCTCATATCCCTGTCATCATACCATCAACCTGACTCAGTGGGTAGCAGATTGCCTTTGAGACAGTAAATGTTAGATTCAGGTCCCATTGCAGAGACTTGATCAGAAAATTGAGGCTGATGTACCCACTGCAGTATGGAGGGAGTGCTGCACTCTCAGAGGTACGGGTTTCCAGATAAACTATTGAACTGAGACCGTTACTATCCTCCTTAACAGAAAGCAGGGTATTATTGTGAAAGTTCTCATGAGAATAAAATCCGTTTCTTTATGTTCTCTCTGCAACCCACAGGAGCTCTGTAATGGTTAGCATCAGTCCAATGGCAGTGCAGAATAGAGGTTACCTTGACCTCCGCTCTATTTTAATCGTGAGAATTCCCATGTCGGTGATAACTTTTGCTTCATTTCATCCAAGGTGGAAATTTCCCTCTCATTAATGAAGTTAAATGCTAAGGGGATAATTTAAAATGATCACACAGAGCAAAACATGCCTGGAAATCAAAAATAACTTGCTACTGAATTATGAGTTCACCTATTTCTTTTCAAAACAGAATGACTTGCCTCAAATCATTTTCTCCAAGTCTCATTTCAACCTTTTTACCGTGAGGATACTGTGGCATGGGTTTCACTAATACAAATAGTTAATCAAAGAGTGAAATTAGGTGAATAATCACGTGCTATGACAGTAAAACTCAAATCAATTGGCACACTTGGATTAACTTGGGGAGTTAAACTCCCCTTGTTGTCATGAGTGATTTGAACCGCTGAGCATAATTCCCAACCTGCGCAGTTTTAGCTGATCGTAAACAGGGGAGTAGTTCCAGTGGTTCTGGTAAGCATTGGAATCTAACATGATACTTAGTCCCAAATGGTAGTTAACATCATGTTCTATTCTCAAAGATATTTGATGGGGACTGTGTAGCGGGAGCTTTATTTTGTATTTAACCCCGTGGCAGTGCTTGACGGGGAACAGTGTATAAGGAGCTTTACCTCTGTATTCAATCCCGTGCTGTACCTGTCCTGGGAGTGTTTGATGGGAATAGTGTAGAAGGAGTTTTACTCTATATCTAACTCCATGCTGCAACTATTCTGGGAGTTTGATGGGGACAGTGTAAAGGGAGTTTTAATTTTAATTTAAAAGACTAGAAGTTGTGTTACTCTGCACCACTATTGAAGGAAATATAAATTCTGTTTACTCTGCATCTAACTTGACGTTATACTTGCCATGAGAGTGATTGATAAGAATATTGCAAAGGGAAATTTACTTTTTTAAATTCACTCATGGGATAAGGGTGTCATTGACTACTCAGCACTATTATTGCCCCATCCTTAGTTGCCCCTTGAGAAGGTAATGGTGAGCTGCCTCTGGAACCACTGCAGTCCATGTGCTGTAGGTAGACCACACTGCCCTATAGGAAGGGAATTCCAGGATTTTGGCCCAGTGACACTGAAAGGATGTCAGGATGGCGAGTGGTTTGGAAGGGAATTTGCAGAGGGTGTTATTGCCATGTATCTAGCACCTGTGTCCTTCTAGATGGAAGTAGTCATGGGTTTGGAAGGTGCTCACTAAGGATTTTTGATGAATTTCTGCAGTGCATCTCATAGATGCTACATACGCTGCTGCTGATCGTCGGTGGTGAAGGGCGTAGATGCTTGTGGATGTGGTGCCAATCAAACAGACTGATTTGTTCTGGATGATGCCAAGCTTCGTGCGTGTTACTAGAGCTGCACCCATCCAGGCAAGTGGAGAGTATTCCATCCCACTCCTGACTTGTGCCGTGTAGATGGGGGACAGGTTTTGGGGAGTCAGGAGGGGAGTCACTTGTTGCAGCATTCCTAGCCTCTGATCTGCTTCTGGCCACTGTGATTGTGTGGTTTCTGGTCAATGGTAACCCCATTGAAAGTCAAGGGGCAGTGGTTAGATTGTCTCTTATTGGAGATAGTCATGGCCTGGCATTTGTGTGGGACAAACATTACTTGTCACTTTTCAGCCCAAGCCTGGATATTATCCAGGTCTTGTTGGATTTGAACACTGACTGCTTCAGTACCTGAGGAGTCGTGAATGGTGCTGAACATTGTGTAATCATCAACGAATATCCTAACTTCTGACATTATGATGGAGGGAAGGTCATTGACGAAGCAGCTGAAGATGGTTGGGCCTAGGACACTACCCTGAGGAACTCCCGCAGAGATGTCCTGGAGCTGAGATGACTGATCTCCAACAATCACAACGATATATCTGCCAGGTATGACTCAACTGGTGGAGAGTTTACCCCCGATACCCATTGATTCCAGTTTTGCCAGGGCTCCTTGATGCCACACTTGGTCAAATGCAGCCTTGCCATCAAGGGCTGTCACACTCACCTCACCTCTGGAATTCTTTAAGTCATGTCTGAACCAAGGCTGAACTGAGATCAGGAGCTGAGTGGCCCTGGCAGAACCCATACTGGGCGTCACTGAGCAGGTTATTGCTGAGCAGGTGCTACTTGATGACACCGTCCATCACTTTACAGATGATTGAGAGGGCTGGAATTTGCCCTGCTTTCTGTGTACAGGACATACCTGGGCAATTTTTCACATTGTTGGGTAGATGCCAGTGTTGTAACTGGACTGGAACAGCTTGGCTTGGGGAGCAGCAGGTTCTGGATCATGTCTTCAGTATTATTGCCAGAATATTGTCAGGATCAGTGCTTCCAACCATTTAGGTGAAAGTGAGGACTGTAGATGCTGGAGATTAGAGTCGAGAGTTTGGTGCTGGAAAAGCACAGCAGATCAGGCAGCATCCAAGTCCCATAGCTACCTGGATTACACCGCAACCCACCCTGCCTCCTGTAAAAATGCTATCTCTTATTCCCAATTCCTCTGCCTCCGTTGCACCTGTTCCCAGGATGACCCATTCTATCACAAAACATACCAGATGGCCTCCTTCTTCAAAGCCCGCAATTTCCCTTACCACGTGGTCAATGATGCCTTCCAGGACATCTCATCCACTTCCTGCACCTCCACTCTTGAATCCCACCCCTCCAACTGCAACAAGGATAGAACCCCCGGTCCTCATCTTCCAACCCACCAACCTCCATATACATCACATCATCCTCCGCCATTTCCGTCACCTACAAACAGATCCCACCACCAGAGAGATATATCCCTTCCCATCCCTATACACTTTCCGTAAAGACCATTCCCTCCATGACTCTCTTGTCAGGTCCACGTCCCCAACAACTTCGCACCCCACCCCCCCCAGCACCTTCCCCTGCCACCGCAGGAATTGCACACCTCCTCCCTTACCTCCATCCAAGGCCCCAAAGGAGCCTTCCACATCCATCAAAGTTTCACCTGTACTTTCACACGTCATTTACTGTAACCATTGCTCCCGATGTGGTCTCCACTACACGGGGGAGACTGGACACTTACTTGCAGAGTGCTTTAGAGAACATCTCCAGGACACCTGCACCAATCAACCCCACCAGCCAATGGCTGAACACTTCAACTCCCCTTCCCACTCTGCCAAGGACATGCAGGTCCTGGGTCTCCTCTATCGCCACTCCCTTACCACCCAACGCCTGGAGAAAGAACACCCCATCTTCTGCCTTGGGACCCTGCAACCCCACGGCATCAATGTGGATTTCATTGGTTTCTTCATTTTCCCTTCCCCCATCTTATCCCAGTTCCAACTCGACACTGCCCGCATGACCTATCCTACCTGTCCATTTTCCTTCCCACCTATTCCCTCCACCCTCCTCTCCAACCTATCACCATTAACCCCACCCCCTCCATCTAACTATCTCACTCTCAGCTTCCCTCCTCCCGGCCCCACCCCCACCCCCCCTCCCATTTATCTCTCCACCCCCTCGGCTCACAGCCCCATTCCTGATAAAGGGCTTTGCCCGAAGCATCGATTCTCCTGCTCCTTGGATGCTGTCTGACCTGCTGTGCTTTTCCAGCACCACACTTCCAACCATTTGTTGATATCACCTGGAGTGAATCGAATTGGCTGAAAGCTGGTATCTGTGACGCTGGGGACCCCTGGAGGAGGCAGAGAAAGATCACTCAGCACTTCTGGCTCAAAATTGCTGTGAAATCTTCATCCTTCTCTTTTGCACCGAGATGCTGGGCCCTTCTATCATTGAGGATGGGGATATTTGTGGAGCTTCCGCTTTCAGTGAATTGTTTAATCATCACTATCATTCACACTGGTTGGGGCAGGACTTAGGCCTGAACTGTTGGTTGTGGGATCGCTTTGCTCTATCGCATGCTGCATATGCTGTTTGACATACACGTAGGCCTTTTTGGTGGCTTCACCATGTTAACACCTCATCTTCAGGCGTGCCTGGTGCTGTTCCTGGCATGCCCTCCTGCACTCTCCATCGAACTAGGGTTGGTCCCCTGGCTTTATGGAAACAGTTGAGTGAGAGATATGCTGGTCACCAAGTTACAGATTGCACTGGTGTACATAGAACACAGAAAAGTACAGCACGGGACAGGCCCTTAGGCCCACTATGTTGTGCTGAGGTTTAATCCTAATGTAAAATACGATAACTTAACCTATGCACCCCTCAGCTCACTGCTATCCATGTGCATGTCCAGCAGTCACTTAAATGTCCCTAATGACTCTATACTGTTGATGGCCCACAGTGTCTCATGGATGCTCAGTCCTGAGTTGCTGGATATGTTTTAAGTCTGTCCTAATTAGCACGATGACAATGCCACATAACACATCTCAATGTGAAGGGTAATCTCAATGTGAAGGCAGGACTTTGTCTTTGTCTCCACAAGGACAGTGCGGCAGTCACTCTTTCCGATACTATCATGAACAGATGCATCTACAGCTGGCAGGCTGGAAAGGATGAGGTTAAGTATGTTTTCCCTCTTGTTGGTTCCCTCACCACCTACTGCAGACCCAGTCTAGCAGCTATGTCCTTGAGGATCCAATCAGCTTGATCAGTAGTGCTACTTCTGAGCCACTCTCGATGCTAAATGTTGAAATTCTCCACCCCGAGTACAGTTTGCACCCTTGCCACTCTCCATGTTTCCTCCTGTTGTTCAAAAGGGGCAGTTATGATTCATCAGCCAAGGAAGGACAGTACGTGGTTTCCTTACTCATGTTTAATGGAAAGCCAACACACTTCATGGATTCCAGACTCAATGTGGAGGACTCCCAGGACAACCCCTTCCTGACTGTACCATTGTGCCATCACCTCTGCTGGGTCTATACTGCTAGTGGGACAGGACATATCCAGGGATGGCGATGGTGGTGTCTGGGATATTGTATCTAACCTAGTCTTGGAGTGTTTGATGGGAACAGTATAGAGAGAGCTTTACACTGTTTATAACCCTATGATGAACCTAACCTGGGTGTATTTGAGGGGAGCAATGGGCTCCTGAAACAGGAAGGAGGATTCAAATCTGCTACAGCAGCATCCAGCTCCTTAACAAATTGACCAAAAAAACCTTCAGATTTTTTTCAGAAGATAGTTTCATTGATGTCTGTTTTTTTAAGCATCTCTTTATTTAGCACTTGGTTGATGAAATAATCCCACACAAAGAACAATTTGTTCATTTCAGTATTTAATTTCACTTTGGAAATCACACACACCAAATGTTTTCCAAGCTCTCTGCTCTCCCTCACCCAGCCAGACTCGGAGATGCACCATACTCTGGAAAAATGCAATCATTTCATTTCTCATAAACCTGTTGCATTCAATTTTGGCCACCCCCGATGATTATGCGTTAGTTCATCACCAACGGGCATTCCACTTACCCCTGCCTGCCATTCCCTGCTTCCCCACTGCATTCTGATCGAGATTTACACCCAATGCCAAAAAACCGATCCAGGTCCCTTCGAGACCAGCACAGCAAATGAGAGAAAATCTAATGAAGTTAATATAGATTCAGTCAGCCAACACTGGCCTGTTTAGGGATGGGAGGCCAGGAGGCAGGTCAGGGTGACAGTAAAGACCAGCTGAGCCCTTGGGAAAAATTGGATAAGGTGGGCAACAGTCCTAAGGGACTTGGTGACTTATACCCCACGTACTTTGGCCTGGCCTCACCTAGAATGGGAGAGTTGAAGATCAGCTCCCTCTTGCATCAAGAAAGTATCAGCAAAGTAGCAATTATAACAACAGCCCCTACCTTCTCCCAGACATGACCACTGTTGGCAGATCTCAAAAATATAGATGCCTGCAGGGTCAATATCTAAAATCCTCACCAGAATTCTCGAAAAGGAACTGGAAAAGGGGCTAATTAACCAACATTGCACAAGCTTTATGGGACATTCCCTCACCTGGTACACACTGTAACCAACAGAAGGGAAAGGTGATGGTGCATCTTCTGCCATCAAATAGTTTGTATAAAGGCAAACATTAACAACCAAGAGCCCTGAAAGCCTCATACCAGACAATCACTGATGTCTAAATCCTCCAACTATACCTGACTCCTCCATCACTGACCACCCACTGAGCCCCACCCTCCCCACTTATCAATCACCTGCTGAGCCCTAGAGCTGCCAATGGCAATCACCTCCTGACACCGTCACTCCAACCTCCCAAAACAAATTAAGAAAGAACTACTGTCTCACCCAAGAAAGCCAGGGTCTGCTCAGGTTTGATGTTTAAAACTGGGGAAAAAAACAGGAGCTCGTATTGGCAACACAGACCCTGACACAGGTCAGCTACTTTAACTATACCATTTCAAATTGAGCCACTCTCACCCCACGTTGACCAACATCCAAACTCCTCACCTGTTCCCTCTCCCACCCCAACACGTCTCCTCAATGACTAGAGGAGCCAAGTTCAAGAGCAAGTGAGCTCCCAGCTAGGGACTCCTGTATTGTCAATGGAAATGGCACTGGTTTTAAAACCAATGCTGGTGTTTGCGGTGAGGGGATTGAGTCATCGGGTGGGTGAGGGTTGTGTTAAGTGGGTAGGGAGATTTGGCACCTACAAATACACTGTTGAAACTTTGCAGCAAAGAACGTCTGGACAGTAAAATGGATGTTTAAAGGAAAGTGCAGCCACTGGGACAGTGATGCAGTTCCTTTTATTTTATGCTATTTGCTTTTTTTTTAAAAAATAAAAATAAATCCAATTGATATCACATTCAAGCCACCGGGTCAATGTTGATGCTTAGGTTCAAGTTCACAAGACAGGCTTCCTCCTGGACTCATTACTTGGTGTTGTAGGCTCCATGCAACTGATTCATGGGGTTCTCAGGTGATTTCATCCACTCCTTCTTTAACATTTGCTTGAGCTGTGACAAGCGCATGTTAGGATTCTCCTTTTTCAATCGTGGCAAATTTATCTCTTCATAGGCATTGAAGGCAGCGCGCAATCGTCGCTCAGGGTGATGATCCACACTCTGACCCGTGCTGAAATCACAGTGGTGATGATTAATAATGTATGTGTCACTCGGAATGCATGAGAATGTCAAAGTGCACGTGTGATCAATAACAAGCATCTGTAAGAGGCATGATATGTACACACAAACTATCAGTGTGCGCTTAAGGGATGTGTGTTGGCACACGTGCGAATTGTCAATGTGTGAGGGGGGTGGATATGATCAGGAGTATGTGTGTGTGTGCGCACGTGTGTACACGTGCACTGATTCTTGTGTTAATACATGCACAAAGGTACAAATGTGTTAATGCGTCAGCATGTGTTTGAGTCAATGCTGTGTTGTGTCAGTGTGAGAGAGAGTGCAAAGTTTCTGCTATTAATAAGACACAGCGATATTAGTCAACAGTGTGCTGCTGCAGACTGCCTGGTGCTTGCTGGTCGCTACTTTTACTTCCAATGTGTTAGAAAAGTCAGAGAATAATGAGCACAGAATTGGGAAAACTGGCTTCCAATTCCACAATGGAGTCACAGGGAATTACAGGAGGAGGAGGAGAACAACACAAAAGCAAGAAGCTGCATTGAAACTTTATAAAAGATGGGCTGGACCCTATCTGGAGTACTGTGTTCAGTTCTCAGCCCCAAACTGAAGG
The DNA here is from genome assembly GCF_004010195.1 of Chiloscyllium plagiosum. Taxonomy (NCBI): domain Eukaryota; kingdom Metazoa; phylum Chordata; class Chondrichthyes; order Orectolobiformes; family Hemiscylliidae; genus Chiloscyllium; species Chiloscyllium plagiosum. The sequence continues at coordinate 43,104,330 of NC_057740.1, forward strand.
AACAATGTTAAGGTGAGGGTGCACTGGAAATTCCCTAGAATGGCACAAAAGCTAAGGACCATCCTTTAGGTGGAGAGACTGGCAATCAGTGACTCTATGCCGGGGTTATTCTCCTCCTCACAGTACAGGTGGTTAGGGGAGGATGGCATTGACGTGTTCAAAATTATGAAGGATTTTGTTAGATTAAATGAGAAACTTTTCCAGTGGTAGGAGGATCAGTAACCAGAGAAGATAGATTTTAAGATGCGGGAGAAGCCTATGGGAGAAATTAGGACAGACAGCGAGTTGTTGTGATGGAGAACATGTTCCCGAAGGACGTGAAAAGAGATGCTTTGGGAGCTTTCAAACAAGACCTGGTCAGTACTTGAAAGGGAAAAAAAGAAATTGCAGCATTATAGGAGACAGGGTGGCACGGTGGCACAGTGGTTAGCACTGCTGCCTCAGCGCCAGAGACCCGGGTTCAATTCCCAACTCAGGCGACTGACTGTGTGGAGTTTGCACATTCTCCCCGTGTCTGCGTGGGTTTCCTCCAGGTGCTCCGGTTTCCTCCCACAGTCCAAAGATGTGCAGGTCAGGTGAATTGACCATGCTAAATTGCCCGTAGTGTTAGGTAAAGGGGTAAATGTAGGGGAATGGGGGTGTTGCGGGTCGGTGTGGACTTGTTGAGCCGAAGGGCCTGTTTCCACACTGTAAGTAATCTAATCTAATCTAATCTAATCTAATCTAAGAAAAAACACACAACACTGGCACACAGCTTAACCCTTAGTGGGTTAGAATCATTCCTGATAGGGGTCCCTCAGAGGCTAGTCAGAACCCCTGCAACATAGAACACAGACTCACTCACAGTTCCCGAGGAGTGGTCTATTCAGTGCTTTATACAGCTTAAACACAACTTCTCCTCACTTGTATGCTAGTGTCCTGTGGTGGGGGAGGTGGGTCTGTGGGCAGGGGGAGGTTCATCAAAGAGAATGAGGGAGCCTGCTTCAGACTAACAGCCTTTTAACATCACAGACACTAGGCTGTTTTTGATCTACGCTGCGTCGTTATTTACCAGCTCAGGAAGTCTAGAACCAAGAGGGTTATTCCAGATCTCATCAAACAGGGACAGAGTCACTCAACTTACCTCAGGGCAGCTATAGCGTCTTCAATGGTCCTTGCATCCACATCCCCCTCGCTGGGGACAATGCGATTAATATTCTCCTCTAATGGCATGTCTAAATGGCTCATCTGTTTCACTGCAATTTAAAAAACAAGTTCCAACAATCAGTAATTTTCTTCTTTTCTCCACTGCAGGGATTAATATTGTATAATCGCAGAGAAGGACATCAGAACAGGAGTAGGCCATTCAGCCCCTTGTGCCTGTTCCAGTCAATAAGATCATGGCTGATCTGTGACCTTTGACCCAAAATCCTACATACCTTTGTATATTAAAACATTTCTCTCTCAAATTTAATGTCAACAACTGATCCAGCATGCACTGCTGTTTGTGAAAGAGAATTCCGAACCTCCACCAGCCATTGTGTACAGAAGTGCTTCCCAACATCCCTCCTGAATTGTCTGGCTCGAGTTCTCAAACTACGTCACTAGTTCTAGGATCCCCAACCAGTGGAAACAGTTTATCTACCCCGTCTTTTCTCATTAAGATCTTGAAGACTTTTATCAGGTCACTGTTTAACTTTGTAAATTCAAGGGAAACAGGCCTAATTTGTACATTTTCTACTCATAACTTAATCCTTAGGTCTGGATTACAAGTTATTGTAATTACAAGTTATTGTTCTTGTAATCTACACTGAACTCTTTTCAAGACCAGTATACCCTTCCTAAGGTGCTGAGATCTGCCCACAGCACTGGGGTCCAGCTAGGATTGTGTATTACTGCATCTCTGTACTCCAGTCCTCTAAACTGTTTTTGTCTTTATTCATTCACAGAATGAGGGCGTCGCTGGCTGGGTCAGTATTTATTGCCCTTCTCTAATTGTCCAGAGGGCATTAAGAGTCAACCACACTGTTGTGGGTCTGGAGTCACATGTAGGCCAGACCAAGTAAGGATGGCAGTTTCCTTCCCTAACGGACATTAGTGACCCAGATGGGTTTTTCTGACAATTGACAATGGCTTCATAGTCATCATTAGACACTTAATTCCAGATTTTCTTTATTGAATTCAAATTTCATTATCTGCTGTGTCAGGATTGAACCCAGACCTTTATCTGGGTCTCTAGATTAATAGTCCAATAGTAATACCACTAGGCTATGTGATGGGGAGCAAATAAAAGTCCATTAGTTTTTTTTTTATTATTTTCTGCACCTGTTTGTGACATTTTAAAGATTTATGCTCCTGAACTTCCAAGTCACTCTGGACATGTGCAGTAGGTTTAACTTCATACCATCTAGAAAGTACCTGATCCATACTTTACAGAGATGTTAGCATTGGAGAAATGCTGCTGGGCAGGTGCAGCACAGGTTAGAGACAAGATAAAGCCCTTTGTATTTTCCTCAGACCATGTATCTATCCAGATTAGTCTGTCATTTTCAAAAATATAATGAGGTCAATCAGCCGAGGCATGTCAGGAACTCTATTCAAGTAGTGAGTCTGCAGACAGTTAAAGAAATACAGTGTATCATCAGAAAATGGAGATGGCTTAATAAATCATTTGATATGAAGGAGAAAAATGGTCCCTGGCACTAAGATCCATCAAGTCAGACAGAGGAGCTGTAACTCTCTCTGACAAGTGACCAGATGGAGCTACATGGTACACATTGACTTTTCACCACTAAGATCAGACCTCAAATCTACTCAGACTGAGATCAGCCTTGACAGGAAAGCAGTGAACCCTGCAGCTAAACAACAAACTTACGTTTATATATCACTGTCAATGTACCAATGCTTTCAAATGGGTTTCACAGGTCGGTAGTCTATCAGCAAACCAAAGGAGACAGTGGGAATCACGGTGAGGAGAAACTGAGGATGCAGACACTGGAGATCAGAGTCGAGAGTGTGGCGCTGGAAAAGCACAGCAGGTCAGGCAGCATCCGAGGAGCAGTAGAGTTGATGTTTCGTGCATAAGCCCTTCATTCCTGGTGAAGGGTTTATGCCTGAAACATCGACTCTCCTGCTCCTTGAGGAGGAATAATGACCAAAAGCTTGGCTAACAAAGAGGGTAGGGTAGAGGGGCAGTGAGTTTTATTTGTAAGGGAGGAATTCCAGAGCATCAGTAAAGGAAGCTGGAGCAGAACGGATGGCAGGTATGCTGGCATTTAGTTGTATCACTGGAGAAATAATCCCAAACCCCAGGCCCAATATCCTGGGGACCTGGAATGAATCCCAATGGGATAGATGTTGATTTTAAAAGAAAAAGAAATCTGGATTTAAAAACTAGCCCAATCGTGACCACCCAACCATCATCAATTTATTGTTAAAAACCCATCTGATTTAGAGAAGGAACACTGCTGTCCTTAGCTGTTCTGGTCTGCTCTAATGTGACTCCAGACCCACGGCAACGTGGCTAACCCTTTGGGGCAATTAGGGATGGGCAGTAAATGCTGGCCTAGTCAGTAATGCTGAATTCCCATGAATCCATACAAACAAAATGGGATTGTGTGCAAGCATGTGGATTTGTGGGCAGGTTGTAGAGATCGGGGAGGTTAGGAACCAGGAGATGATAAAATTGTAAGGTTAATTTCAAAACATGAAAGTGACATTTGTGGACCAGAAGGAACTGAAATTGATGACACCAGACCCAGGAAAGGGGTTGCCAAATCCACTGCTGAGCATATAACAGCTACTCCAGACACCACCGTGATACCTTTTCCTTCCTCTGTGTTTTGCCCCACATTGTCCTTTTTAAGGGTCTCCTCAATCTGAGCCCGGGTTATCTTGGGCGCGGTGACTGGTTTTGAGGGTTTTGTTTTCATGCTGCTCCCTTCCTCCTCGAGCAGTCGCTGGATCTCTTTCTTGCGCTCTAGCTGTTCCACCCGCTTCTTCTCCTTTTCCATCTGTAACCAAAGGCCAAGGGGAGAAAAGATGAAGATGCCATTTGGTCAGCAAGAGGAAGGACAGCAATGCAACAGAGGTCAACACACATGGGAATGCTAATTTGAACCCACTGGACAGGAACAGTACAGACACATGTAAAAGGAAAAGCTGAAGGATATAGGAATTAGAAGCAGTCCCCTCAAACCTGCTCTGCCATTCAATAAAATCAATGGGTGATCCAAGTAATTTACACTCTCACCTATCTACAATAGACCTTAACACTCTTGCTTGTCAATAATAAACAACCTTTGCCTTAAATATATTCCAAGATTCTGGAACTCATTTCCTGAAGGAAACAAAAACTCACAATCCTGAAGAGAATAAATCTCTTTATTTCTATCTTAAATGGATCACCCCTTATTTTGAAAGTGTGATCCCACAAGAGTTTCCACAAAGTGGAAACATCTTTTCCTCATCTACCCTGTCAAGACCTCTCAGAATCTTATATGTTTCAATTACTCTTCTAAACCCAAGTGGATACAAGCCTACTCTGTCAACTAATCCTCAAAAAAACAAACTTCTCAATCCAGTATTAGTCGATAAGTGTGGCGCTGGTAAAAGCACAGCAGGTCAGGAAGGAGCAGGAGAGTAGACGTTTCGGGCATAATAGTCTAGTAAACCTTCTCTAAACTGCTTTCGATACATTTATAATTTTCTTTAAATTAGCAGACCAATACTTCTAATATGGTCCTTCTAATAGCTTCTCGCCAGTGCCATGTATAACTGAAGCATAACATCCTTCCTTTTGCACTTGGTTCTCCTCTCAATAAACAATCACATTAGCTTTCAGGATCTTTTGCAAATCACATGCAAGGATATCCAGATCCTTCTGCATCTGAGAGCTCTACAATGCTCACCATTTTGATAATATGCTTCAGTTTTATTTTCCCTTTCAAATAGGAAATAAGACACTTTTCCTAAAGTATACTCAATTTTCCACATCTTTGCCCATTCACTTTACTTATCAATGTCCCTTTATAGCCTCCTTATACTCGCGTCACAATTAACTTTCCTATCTTTGTCTCATCAGCGAACTTAGCTACCATACCTTGGGGCGGCATGGTGACTCAATGGCTCGCACTGCTGCCTCACAGCACCAGGGACCCAGGTTTGATTCCAGTCTCGGGTAACTGTCTGTTTTGAGTTTGTACATTCTCCTTGTGTCTGCGTGGGTTTCCTCCTGGTGCTCCGGTTTCCTCCCACAGTCCAAAGATGTGCAGGTTAGGTGAATTGGCTAAATTGCCCATAGTGGTCAGGGATGTGTAGATTAGGTGCATTAGTCAGGGATAAATAGAGGGTAGGGAAATCAGTGTGGACTTGTTGGGCTGAAGGGCCTGTTTCCACACTGTAGGGATTCTATGAAGTGTTAGTTCTGCTATCACAGGAATCAATTGGGTAAACCTTCGCAACACTAACTCTATAGTAAGAACATTCTTCCTCAGACCTTCAGTTCTTGTATCCATTTTTATATAAACTGTAAAAGGAGGCCCCAGCACTGACCCCTGTGGCACATCATTCATTACATCTTGCCAAACAGACAATGACTCTTGTATACCTCGTCCTAGTTTCCTATCAGCCAGCAAACCTTCTACCCCTCTCAATGTTACACCCATACAATGAGCCTTCATTTTCTACAATAATCTTTGATATTGCAACTTTTCATATTCCTTCTAGAAATCCACGTACAGTACATACGATGGTTCCCTAACAGATAACATGAATTTCAGAAAGAAAATAATTCAAAAACAATCATTGATCATTTAAATGAGTTATAGAAAGGACCAAGGTCCAGCAGCACGGTGGCACAGTGGTTAGCACTGCTGCCTCACAGCGCCAGAGACCCGGGTTCAATTCCCGCCTCAGGCGATTCTCTGTGTGGAGTTTGCACATTCCGCCCGTGTCTGCGTGGGTTTCCTCCGGTTTCCTCCCGCAATCCAAAAATGTGTAAGTCAGCTGAATTGGCATGCTAAATTGCCCGTAGTGTTGGATGAATGGGTAAGTGTAGGGGAATGGGTCTGGGTGGGTTGTGCTTCGGTGGATCGGTGTGGACTTGTTGGGCCGAAGGGCCTGTTCCTACACTGTGAGCAATCTAAAGAAAAAACTTTTTTTGCCATTTCAGAAACAGAGCAGAATTAGAGAGAGAAAAAACATGACTTGAAGCCCAGCCCACAAGGAAGGGAATGGGGGTCGGGGCCAAGCTGAGGGGTTGGACTTAACTAAATCTGATCGTGGTAGCCCTCTAACAGGACACATTCCATACACACACCCAGGAGAGGGACAGCACAGGGTTAGAGATGCAGAATAAAGCTCTCTCAAGCTCGTTTAAAATACAAATAAAGCTCCCTCAACACTGTTCCCAACGGATACTCCCAGGAGAGGTACAGCACAGGGTTAGATGTTTGTGAAAGATCAATGTTCAGCTCACCCAGTCCTTCCAATACCCTCTCTAGAATACTTACCCACTCTCTTCATGATGCCCTCGATCCAACTTCTCAGAATTTAACTCGACTCAGGAGGCAGCGCTCCCATCACTGAGATGGAAAGCTGTGTGTTTAGAGCCAATCCAGTGACAGTGGATCTGATCATCAGAGTTGACACTCCCATTGTATACTGAGGAGTGCTGCACTGTCAGAGGTGCTGTCTCCCAGGAGAAAAGTTAAGCTGAAATTCCACCTGCCCTCTCAGACGGATGTAAAAGATTCCATGGTCATTATTGCAAAAAAAACCCAGCTCGAGGCAAGGGGTCATCTGTGGTGCTCTGCAGCCAATATTTATCTCAACTAACACTGTTAAAACAGATTGTTATCATATTGGGCATGGGATCTTGCTGTGCACAATTAAACTGTTGTATTTTCTACATTACAACAGTGATTACAATTCAGAAACGTACACAGCTTTTTGTCATGCACTGTTGCAACATGGAGGTTGCCCAAGACAGGGTAAAATGTAAATCTTTCTTTTAATTGGTTCTGGATATTTGAAGGATGAATTTTAACTCAATGGGTGGTGGACACAACAAGCAGAGAAGTGATGCCCAAGGATGGGTTAGCAATTCTAGGAGGGCAGAGTGCCCAGTCTGGGTTAAATTGCAGCTTTTTAATTTGGTGAAGCGGAAAGATGGCGAGAGAGGGTTTGTTGGAATCTGCATTTTATATTCATGAAGGCGAGGATCAATTGCACAAAAGGTTGGACGTAACACGAGACTACTCTCTTGGATTCACCACATCTTACAACCCAAGGCTCTGGAGTGATTAAGGAAAAGCACTGCTCAAAACTCATTAGTATAACAAGGAGCAGAAAGGGGTAGCTTCCTGAAAAATTCAACAGCGACACAGTTAAAGAATCAGCACTCAGTACTTAGCGGAACATGGAGACAGCTTGTTGTAGCTGAGCTTTGTGACCGAGTTACTCTCCTCCGTTCTTCAATTCCAGCCCGAGAGAAAGAGAGAATGCATCTCCTACTCTGCTGACTGGATCAGACCTGCATTAACCTTGAACCTGATCTCTCCAACAAGAGCTGCAATCCTAAAGTGAATGCAGTTACTGCAGGGGCAAGTCTGACCAATGAGTGTGGAGTGGGGGAGCACTTAATTCTGATGTGTTTGGCGGGATGTTGTGGACAGAAGGGGGAGTTTGGTGGGTGGGGGGGGGGGGAATGGACAGAAGGGGGTGTTTGGCAGGGGGGAAATGGACAGAAGGGGAAAATCAGCCTGTATTCTTGCTGCTGACCCTTGACCAGAGACCAAAGAACATTACTGCACAGGAACAGGCCCTTCGGCCCTCCAAGCCTGCACCAATCCGGGTCTTCTATCTAAACCTGTCACCTATTTTCTAAGGATATGTATCCCTCTGGTCCCTGCCCATTCATGTATCTGTCTAGACACATCTTAAATGATGCTATCATGCCCACCTCTACCACCTCCGCTGGCAACTCATTCCAGGCATCCATCACCCTCTGTGTAGAGAATTTTCCACACACATCTCCCTTAAACTTTCCCCCCCTCATCTTGAACTCGTAACTCCTGGGTTAGAGAAAGGGGAAAAGTCGACCAGCAAGCTCTGCATGTCAGACGTCAGACGTTCCCTCAACTAAATATTCCCAACCTCACCCTCTGCTTCAAAATGAACACGACGTTCCCTCCCAAATCTGTGTCCATCTTTAGATCTTTGTCACTGCCGTGGTATCAAAATCACAAAATGATATCCTGTGCAATTGTTACAAAGGTTAATGTTCCCTCACCATTCCTTCTTAACCCGCCTCTGGCCCAATGACCACATCGTCGTCCTCCAACCGCTCTCCACGTCAGCCAGGCTGCCCTCACCCGATTCCCACTCCTACACAATCAGCAGCAGCAATTGCTCATCTTCATGCTCCTGTACCATTAGCTCTTGATTAACCCTTGGTCCCCTCTTCTTTCTCACCCACTTGTTGCCCTTTAACACCACCAGCCAAAGGCACAGTGCTGAGGAGACACAGCTTTACCTTTTGTTCATCCACAGGTAGTGGATGCTGCTGGCTGGCCCAGCATTTATTTCACATCTCTAAGTGTCCTGGAGGTTATGGTGGTGAGCTGCCTTCTTGAACCCCTTCAGGCCTTGGCATGTAGGTAAACCCAAAATCCTGTTAGGGAGGTTATGCCAGGATTTTGTCCCAGCCACATTGTTCTCCAAGTTGAAGAAGCTTTGAACATAAGACCTTCATTAGCAATGAGGCTTTTGGGTCGGGGCTGAGAGATCAATGAGAGATGTGGTGGGGTTGGGGGGAGGTAGGTGGGAAAGCAATAGATGGATGAAGGTGAGGGAGAAGGTGATAGGTCAGAGGAGGGAGTGATGGACGGGTCCTGAGGGCAGTGCTGAGTTGGACGCTTGGGACTGGGATAATGTGGGGGGAGGGGAAATGAGGAAGCTGTTGAAATCCACATTTATCCAATGTGGTTGCAGGGTCCGAAGGTTCTCCTCCAGGTGTTAGGTGGTGACAGTTTGGCGGTGGAGGAGGCTCAGGACCTGCATTTCCTTGATGGAGTGGGAGGGAGAGTTGAAGTGTTCAGCCACAGGGCGGTGTGGTAATTGGTCGGGGTGTCCCAGAGATATTCTGGGACATGCTTATGCCTGAAATGTCAATTCTCCTGCTGCTTGGATGCTGTCTGACCTGCTGTGCTTTTCCAGCACTACACTCTCGATGCTAATGTTCCTATGATCTGCAGCCCATGTCCTTCTAGATGGTTGAGGCTGTAGGTTTGGAAGTTGGTTTCTAAGGATCCCTGATGAGTTACTGCAGTGGATCTTGTAGATAGTACACACTGCTATCACTGTGTGTCTATGTGAATGAAGTGAATGTTGAAGGTGGTGGATATGGTGCCAATCCAGTGGCTGTTTTGCCCTGGATTATGTTGAACGTCTTGAGTCATGGGAGCTGCACTCATCCAGGGAAGTGGGAAGTATTCCATCTTATATCCTGTAGATGGTGGACAAGCTTCAGAGAGACTGGAATTAAGTTACTCAACATGAATTTTTAGCCTCTGACCAGTTTTTATAGCCACAATAATTATACGTCTCGTCCAATTCAGCTTCTAGTCAATGATACCTCCAGGATATTAATAGTGAATGATTCAGCATTGGTTATGCCATTGAACATCAAGAAATAGGAGGCGGCCATTCGGCCCTCTGAGCCTGCTACATAATACAATATAATCATAACTGATCAGTCAATTCTGTCCCGTGTCCACTTTCTCCCCAAATCCTTTAATCCCTTTAGTCTGAAGCACTATATCTACATCTTTCTTGAAAGTCTTCAATGTTTCGGCTTCAGTAGTTTCCAGTGACAGACTTACCCCTCTCTCTGGGTGAAGAAGTTCTCTTCAGCTCTGTTCTAAAACCCCTTATCCTTCGACTGTGACCCATGTTTCTGGACTCCTTAGTCATTGAGAATGTCTTTCTAGAGTTTACCCAGAGCAGGGCTGTTAGAATTTTATGTGTTGTTTTGATGAGACTCCCCCCTCATTTTTCTAAACTCTAGTGAAGAGAGTCCTAACCAATCCAGTCTCTGACTGTACCTCAGTCACACCATCCCATTTGACTTCTTCACCAACTGCATGCAGAAGGTGATGGTAGGATCTTCTCTTGTAGGACATGATCATTGCCTTGCACTGGTGTGGCACAAATGTTACTTGTCACCCAGAACCTTGTCTTGCTGAATAGGTACGTGGATTTTCTCTCAACATGTACTCAGCTTTTTCTCACCATCATCTCTCTCAACTGGGCAACAGTGGAACAGTTTCATCTGACATCCATCCATTACTGGAAAGACTAAAACAACTGTTTTTGGTTCCTCACTCTCTTCCCTAGTTATGAACCCTAGACCTCTCCCAGTAACTGGCTAAGATCAAGTGGGGGTGTTTGTGTGTGTGTGTGTGGAGGGGTGGGGGTGCTGGACTCGGTGGCTCAGTGGTTAGCACTGCTGCCTCACAGCACCAGGGATCTGGGGTCAATCCCAACCTTGAGTGATTAACTGTGTGCATTTTGTATATTCTCCCTATATCCATATGGGTTTCGTCCCACAGTCCAAAGATGTGCAGGTTAAGCAGATTGGCCATACTAAATTGTCTGTAATGTCCCGGGGTGTGCAGGCTAGATAGATTAGCCATGGATAATGCTGGGATAGGGTAGGGTAGGGAGGGTGCATCTGGGTGGAATGCTCTTCGGAGAGTCAATGTTTAAGGAGGTAGATAATAGCTCTTGTGGCTAAAGGGATGGAGGGATACAAGGAATGGTAGGAATAGGGTATGATTTCAAAGGTCAGCCATGATGATACTGAATGGCACAGCAGGCTCGAGGGGCTGAATGGGCAACCCCTGCTCCTACTGTCTGTGTTTTTATTACATTAAAGGCTACGTGCAAATACAAGTTGTTCTGGATCACTATCTTTCGTTAGAGACTGAGAGAGAGAGAACGCGAGACAAAGAGAGAGAGAGAGAGACAAGAGACAGAGAAAGAGAGAGACAGAGAGAGAGAGACAAGAGACAGGCAGAGAGACAAGGGAGAGAGAGAGAAAGAAAGAGACACAAAGGCAGAGAGAGAGAGACCGAAACAGAGAGAGGGGGGGACACAGAGGGAGAGGGACAAAGACACAGAGAGAGCTGCAGAGGAATTCTTCCACAAATTCAGGACATAGATTTAATAATTTGGGATAAAGGGCTTTGGTAGCAATAACTGGAGCAGTTCTGCCACTCAGTGGCAATGGCCTACAACTGCAAATACACACAGTCCAATAGCTCCAGAACTGGCTTTTCTAAACAGTCCCTACCTACTAGTGTTTCAGATACACTGCCTCGCGGGTGTGCGTACACCACAGGGACACGGTGCCAAAAATACACAACAACTGACATGAAAGGATTTACATTTATAAACAGGAGGAATTTTCACCTTCTCAGGTTGTGTCAACGTAGTTTGCAGCCAAGAACCTTGTTTTAAACAAAGTCCAGTCACTTTAACCCAAAATAATAATTATAATCAAATTATACACAGCCAAGATTCCACAGCAGAATATGATTGAATGCTTTTGTATCTCTGGTTGTGAAATAAATATTGATCCAAGGATGTAGGGAAATACCTCTCCTCTACCTGGAAATACTGTGTGATATCTTTTCGCTCTATCCAAGAATGTAGATGGGGCTTCAATTCAATGTCTCATCTGAAAGGTAGCACCTCCAACAGTGTGACACTTCCCTCATATCTCTAGGTGTTCTCAGATGTTTGATGTAATTGGCATTGAGAGACCTTTATTTTCAGTTTAAAAGAGTAGAGAGTGTGTTACTCTGTATTTAACCTCATGTTGTCCCTGTCCTGGGAGTGTTCGATGGGGACAGTATCAAGAGAGCTTTACTTTGTTAACAGAATAGAGGAAGCTTTGCGCTTGCTAACTCTGTGCTGTCCATATCCTTGGAGTGACTAATGGAGACAGTGTAGAAGAGGCTTTACTCTATATCTAACCCTGTATGTACCTGTCCTGGGAGTGATTTATGGGGTCAGCGTAATTTGTGACTTTACTTCAAAGAATAGTGGGATCTTAACTCTGTATCTAAACCCTGTGCTGTCCCTGTCCAATGGAAACAGTGTAGAGAGAGCTTTCGAGCTGAAAATGTGTTGCTGGAAAAGCGCAGCAGGTCAGGCAGCATCCAAGGAACAGGAGAATCGACCTTTCGGGCATAAGCCCTTCTTCAGGAATGCTATGTCGATTCGGTCACCCGAGATAGAAATGGAAAGGTCTAGGAAGGGGAGGGAGGAGTCTGAGACGGTCCAGGTGAATTTGAGGTCGGGGTGGAAGGTGTTGGTAAAGTGGATGAACTGTTCAACCTCCTCGTGGGAGCACAAGGCAGCGCCGATACAGTCATCGATGTAGCGGAGGAAAAGATGGGGGGTGG
>NC_057740.1:43116913-43129184 GCF_004010195.1 Chiloscyllium plagiosum
GTATGCAGAGATGAGTTCGGTGGGGCAGGAGCAGGCCGAGACAATGGGTCGGCCGGGGCAGTCAGGTTTATGGATTTTGGGCAGGAGGTAGAAACGGGCGGTGCGGGGTTGTGGGACTATGAGGTTGCAGGCAGTGGATGGGAGATCCCCTGAAGTGATGAGGTTCTGGATGGTCTGGGTGATGATGGTTTGGTGGTGGGAGGTGGGGTCATGGTCAAGGGGGCAGTAGGAGGAGGTATCTGCGAGCTGGCGTTTAGCCTCAGCGGTGTAGAGGTCGGTGCGCCAAACTACTACCGTGCCTCCCTTGTCTGCCAGTTTGAGCTTTATTCTATATCTATCTCTGTGCAGTCCTTGTCCTGAAGTGTTTGATGTGGACAGTGAAGACAGCGCTTCACTCTAACTCCGTGCTGTCCCTGTCTGGGAATGTCTAATGGGAACGATGCCGAGGTGGCTTTACTTTCAGATTAAAAGAGTAAGGGCCCATTTGCCGTGCATGGTACCTTTTGTTTTTTTGTTTAAAAGAGTCGAGGGAGCTCTACTCTGTAGCTAACCCTATGCTGTCCCTGTCCTGGGAGTGCTTGCGGGAGACAGTAATGCAAAGGATGAAATCATTTAACTAAGCACACACTGTAAACTGGCCTCTTACTCAGCAGTGTAAAGCCAGTGTGTGTGTGTGTGGGGGGTGGGGGGGCTCAGCCTGGAACAAAGACACAGTGTGAGAGCAGAAAAGGGCTGAGATGAAGTAACACACCTTCCGCTGCTCCTTCCTTGCCACGTGTTTGTCGTCATCTCTCCAGTAGGCGTCTTCGAGCTCCTGTTGTCGCTTGGCGTCTGCTGCTGCCTTCTGCTCTGCTTTCCGAGCCCTGGCAGCTGCTGATTTACTGTTTTCTCCCTGAAACTTCTTGGGCATCCCTCCGCTGCCACCTGCCAGAAGAGAGGGCACAGATTTCAGAGACACTCTGGGGAAGGGGAGAAAGTGGAGTTGGCCTTGAGTTGTGGAGGACAGTCAGACACAGGCACGCAGTCCTACAATAACTGACCAATGCAGTCAGACACAATCAGTAGCAATCTGATAAAAAAAAGACTTCATATTGTCTTTCCTTGACCACCAGAACCTTCAAAGCACTTTAGAGTCAATGAAGTACTTTTGAATTGTAGTGACTATTGTTGTGTAGGAACCGTAAATAATCGAGGCAAAAGTGAGGACTGCAGATGCTGGAAACCAGAGTTTAGATCAACGTTTCAGGCAAAAGCCCTTCATCAGGAATGGAGGCTCCATTCCTGATGAAGAGCTTTTGCCCGAAACGTCGATTTTCCTGCTCCTTGGATGCTGCCTGACCTGCTGTGCTTTTCCAGCACCACTCTGATCTAAAATCATAAATAATGTGCACAGCTAGCTCCCACAAGTAGCCCATTTGGTAATGTTCAAATAGTCGGATTGGGGAAATCTGAAATGAAGGATAAATAACAACCACCTCACATGGAAGAACGCATTCGGAAGAAAAGTCACACTGGACTCAAAATGTTAACTCTGTTTCTCCAGCACTTTCTGTCTTCGTTTCAGATTTCCAGCATTCACAGTATTTTGCATTTATTACTGGAAGAAATTCCCTGTTTGCCTTCAAAGTAGAGATCGTTTACTTCCAGCGGAGAGGGGAAACAGAGATTCAGTTTTAACTGAAGGCTAGTGCCTTCCTCAGTACAGCCTTAAAAAGTGTCAACATCAAATGCTGTGGTCCACTCATGGAGTGACTCAATAGAAAAATGTTGGAAATGGTTTTCCTACAATGCAACGCCCATACAAAACAAACCCAGAGATTAGCTCAAGTGAGGGAATAGATTAAGTTCATGTTGGGTAATGATATGGGTGGCATGGTGACTCAGTGGTTAGCACTGCTGCCTCACAACGCCAGAGACCCAGTTTCGATTCCACCCCCTAGTGAATGTTTGTGTGAAGTTTGCATATTCTCCCTGTGTCTGTGTGGGTTGCCTCCAGGTACTCTGGTTTACTCCCACAGTCCAGAGACAAGCAGGCTAGGTGGATTAGCCCATGGGAAATGCAGGGTTACAAGGAAGGAGTGGGGGTCATGGGGCTGGGTGGACGATTCTTCAGAGGGTCAGTATGGACTTGATGGGCCAAAACGTCTGCTTCCACATTAAAGGAATGATATGATTCTATTGTACGAAACATTTGGATGGTTACAGAGGAGTTGCAGTACAATGTCACCAGGAACAAGGGACTTCAATGATTTGGAGAGACTGGAGTAGCTGGAATTATTCTCCCTGGAGCAGAAAAGTTTAACTGGAACTTTAATAGAGATTTTCAAAAGCAGAGGTTTTTAAAGAGCAAGTGGATTGACAGTGAATGAGGAAATAGGGCCTCACAGCGCCAGAGACCCGGGTTCAATTCCCGACTCAGGCGACTGACTGTGTGGATAATCTTAAAAAAAAAGATATTCCCCACCAGCCCCCCCACCCACCCGGCCCCACCACAGGTCAGTTCAGATTTGGAATGCAGATTTGAGAAAACCTGGAGCAATCTGGGTCTGGCAGAAACTTTGAAAACATTGGTGAATTTGCACCTGAAGAGGACTAATTTGCAGGGGTACAGGGTAAAGCTTAGGACACAAGATTCAGTTGGATAGCTCTTCCAAAGATGGGATGGCCAACACGGCCTCTTTCTGTGCTGCAACCCTCTTGGATTCTACCACCAAGTCCTGAAAGCCTACAGCATCGGTGACAGAAAAACGTGCATTTTGTCGCATTGTATCACAAAAAGTGGCCATTAACCAGCCGCTCATCTTGCTGCTGATTGTACCACCCTTGATGCATCAATCAGCAGCAAGATGAGCAGCTGGTTAATGGCCACTTTTTGTGACTGTGATTAAGAGAGAAATGTTACCAAGACTCCAGGTGACCTCCCTCTATTCTTCAATATTTATTGGGCGTCTCATTATTCAACCAAACACAAAGATTCACCCAAACGACACTATCGATAAGACACATAAATCAGGAGCAGGATTAGGCCATTTGGCCTCTGAAGACTGCTCCATCACTTGATAAATTCACAACTGATCTGACTGCAGACTCAACTCACCGGCCTACACCCTTTAACATTTGACTGTCTTGTTCGTCACAAATCTCTATCTTAAAAATACTCAACGATCCGCCAATGCTGTCTGGGGAAGAGAATTCCATAGACTCTCAATGTACCAAGCCAGAAACAAACCTCATCTTCACCATCAAGGGGTCTCTCACTGAATTCCCTAATTCTAATCTCTCTAACGAGAAATATTTACTCACGATAACAATATGTATGCATGTGGCATCTTCAACAGAGTAAAATATTAATGAAGCGATCATCGAAAATCTGATCATGTGCCTTACTGCTCCCCGAGAGAATACAGGTCGTTCTGCTATAATGTGCGTTTTGCTTACATGTATTTACTGTAATGCAATTGACAAATTAAGGACACTCTTTCTAAAGCACGAACTTTTAAAATGTGTGTTGGCAGTAACATGATTACATTGCCAACACTTTAAATGCTCTTTCTAAAGTGCAACTTTTCTATAATGTGGGGTTGAACAAGAACACAACCATCGCATTAGAGAAGAACTACTTGTATCGACAAAATATAGAGATAGGAGGCCATTCATCCCCTTCCACCTGTTCTAGTTCAGTACCATGGCTTATTTACAATTCAATTCTTAGCACTCACCTTTGCACCACATACCTTAATGTCTTTATTTACAAAACTTTACTGGTGTCATTTTTAAAAACTATAATTAAGCCAGTGTTTTGTGTTATCTTGTGAAAAAAGCATTTACTGATTTCTGTCATGAAAGGCTATGTCTTTCAGTTTAAAGTTTTTTTTTCTAAGAATTGGGATTCCCCTAGGAGAGGAAGCAGTTTCTTTTAATCTACCCATCCAACTCTTTCAGAAGAAAACAGAGTTAACGTTTTGAGTCCAGTAACTCTTCAACTAGTTAACTCTGCCTTCCCACAGATGCTACCAGCCCTGCTGAGTTTCTGCTGCAATTTCTGTTCTCATTTCAGATCTCCAGAATCTGTTTTGTTTTATCCAGAATTTGTTTTATCCATCAAATTCCCTTATCATTTTAAAATACCTCGGTTAAGTCGTTGTTCAATCTTTTAAATTTAACACCCAGACACAAAATAAATCCCAGCCAGAGTCAGCACTCACCAGGGTCGAGATGGAGGGTGAAGAGGGGAGAAACTGGAAGGAATACACAGTGGCTCAAAGACAGACACAAATCAGGACGTTCAGCAACTCAGAACAGGATCTGCCTGGGGTCAAGCAGCACAGAATGACTTTGCAGTTTTAACAAAACCCTGCTGAAAGAAGGCAGGGCCAATTCACGGAGCAAAAGCACAAATCTCTAAGAACTTTACTCCATTGTGCAAAGCACATATCTCAAATACTGTCAAACGAAAGGAAAATATAGCAACAGATGAATAGAACAGTACTTTATAGGACAACAGGCCATTTACCCATTGTGCCTGCACTGGTTCTTGAAACAAGTTACCCCACTCCCTGCTCTTTCCCTAAAACTGTATTATTTTCCCCTTTTCAAGTATTTATCCCATTCCTTTTAAAGATTATTCATTTTCTTTTCAAATGTACAGCCTATTCAAAATTCATCCAACACTGGCCACAAGACAAAAGGTTCACCACTTGTGCTGCCTGCATTTCTTGAAGCTGTGGCTTTTAAACAGTCCAACACGTTTTTGCTGACTAACTCCACTAAGACTGGTGGAAGGTGCCTCCTCTTTCACACCAGGAATCACAGACTGGATCCTGCACCTGTCAGGATTGGTTCTGAACCAGGTTGATGGAGACAGCAATAGATGACCATTTGGCCCATTGTGTTTCTGCCATCTCAATGCAGCCTGGAGTCATGTTCCATGAAACACCAACTGCTGTTTCAATGTAAATACACAGAACATGGAGGCCAATGAAACCTCAACACATTACCACAAGTTATTCCCATCTCGAGTGACAGACCTGCGTCCTGAATAGTGTACCCCAGTGTTATACACAGACAGACCTGACCCCACCAGTACTGTCCCCCAGTGTTATACAGTGACAGACCTGTCCCCACCAGTACTGTATCCCAGTGTTATACACACACAGACCTGTCCCCACCAGTACTGTACCCCAGTGTTATACAGTGACAGACCTGTCCCCACCAGTACTGTACCCCAGTGTTATACACAGATAGACCTGTCCCCACCAGTACTGTACCCCAGTGTTATACACAGACAGACCTGTCCCCACCAGTACTGTACCCCAGTGTTTTACAGTGACAGACCTGTCCCCACTAGTACTGAACCCCAGTGTTTTACAGTGACAAACCTGTCCCCACCAGTACTGTACCTCAGTGTTTTACAGTGACAGACCTGTCCCCACCAGTACTGTACCCCAGTGTTTTACAGTGACAGACCTGTCCCCACCAGTACAGTAGCTGAAAATGTGTTGCGGGATAAGCGCAGCAAGTCAGGCAGCATCCAAGGAACAGGAGAATCGACGTTTTGGGCATAAGCCCTTCTTCAGGTAAAACCCCAGTTTTACACAGAGACAGACCTGTGCCCACCAGTACTGTACCCCAGTGTTATACAGAGACA
Organism: Chiloscyllium plagiosum; assembly: GCF_004010195.1. Classification (NCBI taxonomy): domain Eukaryota; kingdom Metazoa; phylum Chordata; class Chondrichthyes; order Orectolobiformes; family Hemiscylliidae; genus Chiloscyllium; species Chiloscyllium plagiosum. Next base: position 43,122,561 of record NC_057740.1, read on the forward strand.
GACCTGTCCCCACCAGTACTGTAGCCCAGTGTTTTACAGTGACAGACCTGTGCCCACCAGTACAGTAGCTGAAAATGTGTTGCGGGATAAGCGCAGCAGGTCAGGCAGCATCCAAGGAACAGGAGAATCGACGTTTTGGGCATAAGCCCTTCTTCAGGTAAAACCCCAGTTTTACACAGAGACAGACCTGTGCCCACCAGTACTGTACCCCAGTGTTATACAGAGACAGACCTGTCCCCACCAGTACTGTACCCCAGTGTTATACAGGGACAGACCTGTCCCCACCAGTACTGTATTCCAGTGTTATGTAGAGACTGACCTTTCCTCAGTGGTATATTACCCCAGTGTTTCACTTGAGCAGACAGTGGAAGTACTTTGGAATGTTTCTAGAATGTTATGGGTGCTGTCTAAACATGATTTGCTCCTCATTTGAATATCTGAATACAGAACTGAAGAAGGGTCAGTGGAATTTTCCAATGATTTCTGTTTTTGTTTCTGAATACAGTACTTTTTTTTAATCATTCACCGGTTGAGGGCATCATTAGCTGAGCCAGCATTTATGGCCTATCTTCTAGATTGCTGTATGCTAACTGTTGAGACCTCAGCTGAAGGACTGAGTACAGTCTGAGCACCACAATATTGCAAGGATGTGAATAGACTGGAGAGAATAAAGAGGTTTACAAGATCAGTCCAAGGACAAGAAGGAGCAGTTATGTAAACTGATTGGAGAAGATGGTATTATTTTCCTTGGAGAGAATACTAAGAGGAGATTAGATCGAATATTTCAAAATCATAAGGTTTCTGGACAGAAAGGTAGGAATTGTTCCCATTAAAAAGGATCAAGAGCTACAGGGCACAGCTTTAAAGTGTTTGCAAAAGAAGCAAATGCAAGGTGAGAAAAATTTCTGCAAGTATTTCCGGTCTGGGATGCACTGCCTGGAAGACTGGTGGAGATAAGTTCAATTGTGGCATTCAAGTGGTACTGGATAACTATTTGAATGGACTATCATCCATTATTTGCTTTCCTTCCAAGGATGTCCTTGCTATGAAAGGAGTGCAACAAAGGTTTATCAGACCGATTCCTGGGATGGCAGGACTGACATGATGAAGAGAAACCGGATTGGTTAGGACTGCATTCACTTGCGTTTAGAAGAACGAGGGGGAGATTTCAAAAATCTATAAAATTCTAATCAGACTAAATATATTAAATGCAGGAAGGATGTTCCCCACCAGGGAGTCTAGAACCAGGATACAGCATAGGCCATTTGGGAAAGAGAGGAGGAGAGATTTCTTCACTCAGAGAGCAGGGAGCCTGTGGAATTCTCTGCCACAGAAAGTGGTTGAGGCCAAACCACTGAATGTTTCCAAGGAGTAATTAGATATAGCACTTAGGGTTAAAGGGATCAAAGGACACAGGGTGAAAATTAGAACACGGCATTGAGTTGGATGATCAGCCATTATCATGTTGAATGACAGAGCAGGCTTGAAGGGCCGAATGGCCTACACTTGCTCCACGTTTCTAGGAATAGAAACAAATTTGCTGGATTACAGGGAAAAGCAGGAGAATGGCATTAAGTCAGAATGCTCATTCAGAGAACCAGTTTAGACATAATATAGGAGCAGATTACTGCAGATGCTGGGAATCTACTGAACACAACAAATGCTGGAGATCCCAGCAGGTCAGGCAGCATCCGTGGAGATTCAGCAAGCTAACGTTTTGAATCTAGATGACCCTTCATCAGAGCTGATGTGAAGTGTGGAGGGTATAGCATTTATGCAATACATCTCAGTCTAAATGGCTTCCACCTCCAACATAACAATTCTGTGGCTCTGTAATGCTGTTTAGAGTGTTACACACATCTTATGCTTGCTCACTACTAACGCCCAAATTAGGAGCAGAACTTAGTTATTCAGCCCTTCAGGCCTGCTCCACTCTTCAACGTAATCCTGGCTGCTGTGTGTTTTGAATTCTACATTTCCATCCTGCCTCAACTCCCCTGCCTGAAAAGAACCCATCTCCTTCCAACTTTAAAATATTCAATCATTCCGCATGCACCAGCACGCTCCTCTCCACGGCTTTCATTGCCAAATGCTTCCTTACCTCCTTTGTGAAATGTCAAACTCCATATGCCTCAAAACGATTCTGATAAATAGATTTAAGGGCTTCCATGGAAACAATTTCAGTCTAACAGTTCACCATAATTATGCACCTGTTAAGGAGTGTATGAACCTTGGAGCAAGTGCAAAACAGATGATTCACAAAAATTGCATTTTGATCTCCTTGCCTGAGGAAGGATGACTGGTTATGGAGGGAGTTTTCTTTATTCATTCACAGTATGAGGGTGTCACTGCCTAGTCGAGCATTTATTGCCCATCCCTAATTGCCCAGAGGGCAGGTGAGAGTCAACCATATTGCTGTGGGCCTGATGTCACATGTAGGCCAGACCAGGTAAAGGTGGCAGTTTCCTTCCTCAAAATGACATTAATGAACCAGGCAGGTTTTTCCAACAGCCAACAATGGATTCATGGTCATCATTAAATTCTAAATTTCAGACATTTATTTAATTCAAATTCCACCATCTGCCATGCAATGAAGATGACTTACCAGACTGATTTCTGGGGTGGTAAGATTTTGTATGAAGTCAGGCTGGATCAGTTAGGACTATATTCACAGGTGTTTGGCATAACTTGGGGTGGTGGGAGGGGCTCGTGCTTGCTGGGGAAGAGAGAGAATCTCAGAAACCTATTAAAGTCTAACAAGACTACACAGGCTAAACGCAGGGGATTCCTGATAGCAAAGGGGTCCAGAATCACGGACACAGTCTAAGGATCCGATATAGGGCATTTAAGACTAAGATGGGAAGAAATGTCTTCACCCAGAGAGTGGGGAGCCTGTAAAACTCTCTGCCACAGAAAATTGTTGAGGCCAAAACATTGAATGTTTTCACGGAGGTAGATATAGTTCTTCATTTTAAAAGGGATCAAAAGGAATTGGGGAGAAAGTGGGAACAGGATACCGAGATGGATGAGCAGCCATGATCCTATTGAATGGTAGAGCAGGCTCGAAGGGCCGAATAGCCCACTCCTGTCCCTGTTTTCTGTGTTTCACCAAAAAGCTGCTGAGGTTAAATATTCAGTCAAATTGCATGGATTGGTCTTTTATTCCCACATTCAGAGAAGGTTATGAAGAAGTCCAATTGAAGTAATGAAAATTTAAAAAGTAGCAGATCAAAGCAATAGAGAAAAAAATGTTTCCTTTCATGGGGAAACCAGAGCACAGGGCAACACCTTCAAATTGGTGCCAGGCCATTCAGGGGTGATGTCAGAGCTCTCCCTCCCAAAACATCCCAGCTTGATGGTCAATTTCAAAATTTCAACACAGAGATTAATATATATGTTATAAAAGCAAAATACTGTGGACACTGGAAACCTGAAATGAAAACAAAGTGCTAGAAAAACTCAGGTCTGGCAGCATCTATGGAGAGAGAATCAGAGTTAATATTTTTGTGTCCAATAGGTTCCAAATAAGAATCAGATTGGAACAAAACTTTAACTCAGTTTGTCTCTCCTCTTGAATTTCTCTAGCACTTTTCATTTGCTGCTTAATCCTGTTACATTTGATTGTAAATAATAAAAATGAACTAGGAGAAAGTGATCCTTCCATATCCGTCAGAAATTCACCTGCACCTCCACACACATCATTTACTGCATCCGCTGCACCCGATGTGGCCTCCTATGCATTGGGGAGACAGGCGGAATGTTTCAGTGAACACCTCTGGGACACCCGCACCAACCCACCCAACCGCCCCGTGGCTGAACACTTTAACTCCCCCTCCCACTCCGCCAAGGACATGCAGGTCCTTGGCCTCCTCCATCGCCAGACCATGGCAACACGGTGCCTGGAGGAAGAGCGCCTCATCTTCCACCTAGGAACCCTCCAACCACAAAGGATGAATGCAGATTTCTCCAGCTTTCCCATTTCCCCTCCCCCCTACCTTTTCTCAGTCCCAACCCTCAGACTCAGCACCGCCTTCTTGACCTGCAATCTTCTTCCCGACCTCTCCACCCCCACTCCCTCTCCAGCCTATCACCCTCACCTTAATCTCCTTCCACCTATCGTATTCCCAACGCCCCTTCCCCAAGTCCCTCCGCCCTACCTTTTATCTTCACCTGCTTGGAACACCCTCCTCATTCCTGAAGAAGGGCTTAAGCCCGAAACATCGATTCTCCTGTTCCTTTGATGCTGCCTGACCTGCTGCGCTTTTCCAGCAACACATTTTTAAAATAATAAAAATGACCAGGTTACACAGAACAATCTGAATCATATAGATATTAGTAAAGTCTGCAATAGTAGGAATACTCAACCAAGCCAGATTTCCAATCCCCAAAAGTCCATCTTATCAAACATTTTTTAAAATTCTGTTTGTGGTTGGCTCCTAATGTAGCTTTTAAAAATTTGTAATAAAATAAGTTTCATTGTTTTCAGTGTTTCAAACTAGAATAGCTTGCTCAACGGTTGCCATTTCCTGTAACAGTGTAAGGATAAACTCAGTATTTTATACAATTTTATTGTTGTAGACCCACACAGCATTCCCAGTGCTGTATTAAAGTTGTGTAAAGTAGGTCAGAAGATGAGTTCCCTCATTTCGTTTTCCTTGTATGTCTCTAATGTTTCATAAATTACTTATTAAAATAATTTAAAACTAAACTATTATGGTTAAGAAAAAAAGATTAAGAAACCATGGGTAGATGGAGATAAAGTATGTGTACTGATCATCCAAGATCTAACTGAATGTCACAACATTCTCAAAAGGTTAGAATGACCATGAATAGGTGATAATACCAAACACATTAACCTCCCAGTAAACTCAGGGTCAATAGTGGGTTCAATGGCATTTCCTGTTATTACTGCATTAAACATACACCTGGGGGTCTAGTTTGCCTTCAAGATGAGCTTTCGAACATACATCGATACCATCCCTACAGTCATCACTTACTTTTAACTCTTAACACTGTCTGGCTCCACGTTCGCCTCACTACGTTTCCTGCTGAAACCTTCATCCATATCTTTGTTCAACTAGTCAAGCCACAAGGCAACAGTCTTCTGTCCAGCTTCCGAGATTCCACCCTCCATATACTTCAGCTCATCCAAAATATTGATGCATATGTCCTTTCCTCTTATCATGGCCCATTCACCCATCACTGCTACACTCGCGGACCTACACACACTCCTGGTTAAACAATTTCTTCATTGTAAAGATCATGTTGTTGTTTGCAACTCCCTCTAATACCTAGCTGCACAAAGCTAAGTTCAGGAATTCTTTCTCTAAAGTTCTCTTTTCCTTTAAGACACTACTTAAAACCGACCTCTTTGTCCAAGGCTTTAATCACATGATTGAATAGCTGAGGTGACATGGCACATCCCCCAATCTACCATTACCAACAAGCCAGAGGATCAACCTTGGCTCAATGGAGAGTACAGGAGGGCATGCCAGGAGCAGCACCAGGCAACTTGGCGAAGCTTAAGCACAAGAATACTTACAAGCTAAACAGCCAAAGCAATAATTATTTTCCCCTCTGGATCAAATCTTTCACTCTCTCTATTTCTCTATTTCTTTTTCTGTATCTATGTTGACTCTAATTCAGCTGATTTCCTTCTCTATCATTCCTTTCCCTCAATCCTTGTGTTTCGTGACTTGGGAGAGACACTAGCAGTTCCTGTGGTTGACCAGGATCCCAGTCTTTCCACTGTCACATCTTCAAGTTATGCTGCAGAATTTGAGTTGAAGAATTGATTATGAAAATCCAATTCATAAACTGACCAGCTCCAGCAATGTCCTGGTCATTGTTAGATTTCCATATATTAACGAATTTTAAAATAACAAATAGTAAACACGGTCCTTCATGAACTGTGTCATCTCCAGCATCAACATTAACAGTTATTGAAGTAAACTACCCCCATAATTCATATTCTAAGGTTCAGTTTACCCTCTTCACTGAATCTGATAAAAATAAACAAAAAAAAGACAGTCTTTGTGAAGTACCTGGGAATTTTTCTACTTCAAAAAATGCTAAATCAAGATAAGCTCTCATTTTAGTAAATGCCTATAGATCTTCTCTGGAATCCCAGAATTACTTAAAGTTTTGAGAGAGGAGGGCACAAGATTTGCATTGTTGCAGCATTTTTCAGAATCTCTGTGCATTCCTACAAGTCGTACAGTCAACCAATCTTTGATTAGATTACATTTGATTAGATTAGATTTTGATTAGATTACATTAGTGTGGAAACAGGCCCTTCGGCCCAACAAGTCCACACTGACCCGCCGAAGCGCAACCCACCCATACCCCTACATTTACTCCTTACCTAACACTATGGGCAATTTAGCATGGCCAATTCCAGTCGCCTGAGGCGGGAATTGAACCCGGGTCTCAGGCTCTGTGAGGCAGCAGTGCTAACCACTGTGCCACCGTGCCGCCCACTATCATTCAAAGTGTGGTCATGGTTGTAAAGTAATTTGCACACCGCAAGATCACACAAACTGCAATTAAATAAATGACAAAGTAATCTGTTTTAGTGACATTGATTGAGGGAAAACTCCCAAGTTCTTTTCCAAAATGGTCACA